>NC_134690.1:407079817-407378377 GCF_050947455.1 Rhinoderma darwinii
TTGATGTTATTATGGAGTGGTTATGATATTTATTATGGGGAGTTGGTTATGATATTATTATGGAGTGTGTAAGAGACACAATATGAGTGCTATGATGTTATTATGGAGTGTTATGATATTATTATGGAGTGTTATGATGTTATTATTGAGTTGATGATGTTATTATGGAGTGTTATGAATAATTATGGAGTTTATGATGTTATTATGGGAGTGTTATGATGTTATTATGGTGTGTTATGATGTTATTATGGAGTGTTATGATGTTATTATGGAGTGTTATGATGTTATTATGGAGTGTTATGATGTTATTATGGAGTGTTATGAAGTTATTATGGAGTGTTATGATGTTATTATGGAGTGTTATGATGTTATTATGGAGTGTTATGATGTTATTATGGAGTGTTATGATGTTATTATGGAGTGTTATGATGTTATTATGGAGTGTTATGATGTTATTATGGAGTGTTATGATGTTATTATGGAGTGTTATGATGTTATTATGGAGTGTTATGATGTTATTATGGAGTGTTATGATGTTATTATGGAGTGTTATGATGTTATTATGGAGTGTTATGATGTTATTATGGAGTGTTATGATGTTATTATGGAGTGTTATGATGTTATTATGGAGTGTTATGATGTTATTATGGAGTGTTATGATGTTATTATGGAGTGTTATGATGTTATTATGGAGTGTTATGATGTTATTATGGAGTGTTATGATGTTATTATGGAGTGTTTATGATGTTATTATGGAGTGTTATGATGTTATTATGGAGTGTTATGATGTTATTATGGAGTGTTATGATGTTATTATGGAGTGTTATGATGTTATTATGGAGTGTTATGATGTTATTATGGAGTGTTTATGATGTTATTATGGAGTGTTATGATGTTATTATGGAGGTTTATGATGTTATTATGGAGTGTTATGATGTTATTATGGAGTGTTATGATGTTATTATGGAGTGTTTATGATGTTATTATGGAGTGTTTATGATGTTATTATGGGGTGTTATGATGTTATTATGGAGTGTTATGATGTTATTATGGAGTGTTTATGATGTTATTATGGAGTGTTATGATGTTATTATGGAGTGTTATGATGTTATTATGGAGTGTTTATGATGTTATTATGGAGTGTTATGATGTTATTATGGAGTGTTATGATGTTATTATGGAGTGTTATGATGTTATTATGGAGTGTTATGATGTTATTATGGAGTGTTATGATGTTATTATGGAGTGTTTATGATGTTATTATGGAGTGTTATGATGTTATTATGGAGTGTTATGATGTTATTATGGAGTGTTATGATGTTATTATGGAGTGTTATGATGTTATTATGGGGTGTTATGATGTTATTATGGGGTGTTATGATGATTATTATGGAGTGTTTATGATGTTATTATGGAGTGTTATGATGTTATTATGGAGTGTTATGATGTTATTATGGAGTGTTTATGATGATTATTATGGAGTGTTATGATGTTATTATGGAGTGTTATGATGTTATTATGGAGTGTTATGATGTTATTATGGAGTGTTATGATGTTATTATGGAGTGTTATGATATTATTATGGAGTGTTTATGATGTTATTATGGAGTGTTATGATGTTATTATGGAGTGTTTATGATGTTATTATGGAGTGTTATGATGTTTTATGGTTATGCTCTTTTATCAGAAAAAGGTGTGTGTTTAATAAATGGCTGCTGTGGCCTTTACACCAAAATTCATGTGTGGTCTCTTATTGGGGTTTGGGGGGTGTAAGGCCGTAGATAGCGAAAGTCATCAAACATACCTTAAGTCAAGATTATGGACGTACTTGCCAGAAAAAAGGGTAAGATCTCCTGGAAAACCGGTGCCTCATGCCCCATTTATAATATACTCACCTTTCTCCGCTCCAGCAGTACTCTCCGCTCCTGGTGCCGCTGCACAACAAGTCCTAAAACCGGAGCGGGGAGTATTAGGGCGGGTTCACACATGGCGGATTTTCACTTAAATTCCGCTGCGGACACTCCGCAGCGTTAATCCGCAGCGGAGCCGTTTCTCCATTGACTTTCACTTTAATTTCGCAGTGTTCGTTTACACGATGCGTACAATTCCGCTGCGGAGCATAGGCTGCGGAGCGGAATGTGGTGTCCGCAGCATGCTCTGTCTGTTGCGGAGCAGTGGCGGACTGGTTGCGGACTCATGGCGGAATTTCTCCATTGACTTCAATGGAGATTCTAAGTTCCGCAATGAAGTCCGCAGCTGTCATGCACATGTTATGTGTGGTGCGGAGCGTATTGGTTTTTTAACATGACATTTCTTCATTCTGGCTGGACCTATGTATTTCTAGGTCTACAGCCAGACTGAGGAAGTCAATGGGGCTCCCGTAATGACGGGAGCGTTGCTAGGAGACGTCTGTAAATAGTCACTGTCCAGGGTGCTGAAGAGTTAAGCGATCGGCAGTAACTGTTTCTGCACCCGGGACAGTGACTACCGATCTCAATATACATGTATCTGTAAAAAAACATATAAGTTCATACTTACCGAGAACTCCCTGTTTCTGTCTCCAGTCCGGCCTCCCAGGATGACGTTTCAGTGGAAGTGACGGCTGCAGCCAATCACAGGCCAAGCACAGGCTGCAGCGGTCACATGGACTGGCGCGTCATCCAGGGAGGTCGGGCTGGATGCCGAAGGAGGACGCGTCATCAAGACAACGGGCGGTAAGTATGAATTTCTTTTACTTTCACTAGGGAAAGTGCTGTCCCTTCTCTCTATCCTGCACTGATAGGGAGAAGGGAAGCACTTTTCCTGCAGTCCGCAGCGGCCAGTCCGCATCAATTTTCTGCACATTTTGTGCAGATCCGCAGCCGTAATCCGCAACCCGGATTAGGTGCGGCATTGATGCGGACAGTTGCGGAGGAATTCCGCCATGTGTGGTCATGCCCTTAGTTAAGGAGGTCTGTCTAGGGTCTGTTTTTGTTTAGGGGGTCTAGGAGATTTATGACACCGGAAGACGAGTTGTAGATGTCAATGTGAGAGCGCCCCTAGTGGTGAACGTGAATAACTTCCAGATTGTGTCTACAATGTAACAATTTCTCAGCAAGCTTCTCCTCAGCTTCCTCTGTGATTCATGTATCTCCCTGACCCCAATGCAGAGCGCAGATAATCGCGTTTATAGAAATAGCGCAGCGTCTGGATGACAGAGAGCAACTGTTCATTGCGGGGACGTTACCCCGGCAGGAATAATGTGGCAAATAATTGATGTGTCTGTAACTGAATCTTTCTGCACTTCTGATGAAATGAATATTTAAATTGAGTCATTATTCATTTTAATTGACTTTCATGCTGACTTAAGTAGTTTCGCTTTCATTATTAATACTGTACAGCGGGAAAAACGGCGGTGACAAAATTAGTCATTCATTAGTCAGCGGAGAGAGGGAATGAGGGGGTGCTGAGGAACAATGATGGATCCCCTGTACAGGCTGCGGCCATGACGTGTGCGGGGTTAATAAGAGACACTGAGGTCCTGAGAAGGGGGGGCTACCTGCAGTGCCGCTCCGGTGTGGAGGTTCATGGGATGCAATGCTAGGCCCCATGCACACCACTGTTTTGTGGCTCCATAAACCCCATAATATGGCACCCATTGACTTCTAGGGGGCCCCACTGTACCTCCAAATACCTCCAACTCCATAAGCTGTAACGATCCCAGCACCTGTGTGTCCATCACATGACCCTGTAACCAGGGGGTGGGGATTCAAACTTTTAACAACCGGTTCCCTGTTTTTCGGACATGCAGGGGGGATGGGTTCACAGTGTTTTGCGGTGTATCGCGCCATTGAAGATTATTCTAATAATTAAAATAAAACAATTATGATATTCCAAACACCCCCTACATTAAAGTGGACTCTAAATAAAGAAACTCCCTGTCCAGAATGTTTTAGTGTGGATTGCCACACTGTTTATATAATTACATAACCCACACATTATATTAAACTCATCCATTACGTATAGGCCTATATGCGCACATTCAATATCCTAAGTGTGCTCAGGTCATTTAGTTAGGCTGTGCACATGAGAAGGGTGGAGGACAGTGCGGCGTGCGCAATAAGCCGCGACAACTCTCCCGGCTAATGCACAGATACGGTGCCAGGAGCAAGCTCAGTACATATATACAGCACCGGAACAAAGCTCAGTACATATATACAGCACCGGAACAAAGCTCAGTACATATATACAGCACCGGAACAAAGCTCAGTACATATATACAACACCAGAACAAAGCTCAGTACATATATACAACACCAGAACAAAGCTCAGTACATATATACAGCACCAGAACTAAGCTCAGTACATATATACAACACCAGAACAAAGCTCAGTACATATATACAACACCAGAACAAAGCTCAGTACATACATACAACACCAGAACAAAGCTCAGTACATTTATACAGCACCAGAACAAAGCTCAGTACATTTATACAGCACCAGAACTAAGCTCAGTACATATATATATATGTTTTGAGCTTGGTTGTATCATACACTGTGTCCCCGAATATTATAGCGCTACACACTGTGCCACTGAATATAATAGTAACATACACTGTGCCCCTGAATAAAATTGTGTCAAACACTGCAAAGTAATGCACCACACACAGTGCCCCCTATGGATAGTGCCCCTCATAGAGCCCTCTGTAGATGGTGCTCCCAGTAGAGCCCTCTATAGATAGTTCTCCCCATAGAGCCCTCTGTAGGTAGTAGCGTTCCCTGTAGATAGTGCCCCCTGTAGCGTTCCTGTAGATAGTGCCCCCTGTGGCATTCACTGTAGCGTTCTCTGTATAGGGCCCCCTGAGGCGTTCCCTGTAGATAAGGGCCCCTATATTGTCCCCTGTAGTTAGTTCCCTATATAGTCTTCTGTAGTTCTCGTTCCCTGTATAGTCCCCTATGTAGAGCCCTATAGTGTCCACAGTAGAAGGAAAAAAAACACATTTTCTTACCTTACATAAGTCCTCCTCCATCGGAACGATGCATCGGCGCGATGACGCCATCGTGATCGCGCCGACTGCATCATCACTAAAGCGCTTAATGGCAAGGCATCATGTGCCTCGCCAGGGCAGCGCTAGTCAACTCAATTGTATCCGCGTCCTAAGGACGTGGATACAATGGAGTGCAGGGGACCGGTTCCGGCTTCCCTCTTCACCCGGTTCTGCGAACCGGCTGTCATTTTAAAAACCGGATCGGGAGAACCGGGGCGAACCGGCTGGATTCCACCCCTGCCTGTAACTATCCCAGTACCTGTGTGTCCATCACATAACCATGTAACGAATCCTGCACCTGTGTGTCCATCACAAGACACTGTAACGATTCCAGCACCTGTGTGTCCATCACAAGACACTGTAACGATCCCAGCACCTGTGTGTGTCCCATCACAAGACACTGTAACGATCCCAGCACCTGTGTGTCCATCACAAGACACTGTAACAATCCCAGCACATGTGTTCAGCACATGAGCCTGTAACGATCCCAGCACCTCGGTGTGTCCATCACATGACCCTGTAACTATTACAACTCCTGTGTGTCCATCACAAGACACTGTAACGATCCCAGCACCTGTTTGTTCATCACAAGACACTGTAACGATTCCAGCACCTGTGTCCATCACAAGACACTGTAACGATTCCAGCACCTGTGTGTCCATCACAAGACACTGTAATGATCCCAGCACCTGTGTGTGTCCATCACAAGACACTGTAACGATCTCAGCACCTGTGTCTCAATCACAAGACACTGTAACGATCCCAGCACCTGTGTCTCAATCACAAGACACTGTAACGATCCCAGCACCTGTGTGTCAATCACAAGACACTGTAACAATCTCAGCACCTATGTGTGTGTCTATCACAAGACACTGTAACGATCCCAGCACCTGGGTGTGTCCATCACAAGACACTGTAACGATCCCAGCACCTGTGTGTCAATCACAAGACACTAACGATCCCAGCACCTGTTTGTACATCACAAGACACTGTAATGATCCCAGCACCTGTGTGTCCATCACAAGACCCTGTAACGATCCCAGCACCTGTGTGTCCATCACAAGACACTGTAATGATCCCAGCACCTGTGTGTGTCCATCACAAGACACTGTAACTATCCCAGCACCTGTGTGTCCATCACAAGACACTGTAATGATCCCAGCACCTGTGTGTCCATCACAAGACACTGTAACGATCCCAGCACCTGTGTGTGTCCATCACAAGACACTGTAACGATCCCAGCACCTGTGTGTCCATCACAAGACACTGTAATGATCCCAGCACCTGTGTGTCAATCACAAGACACTGTAACGATCCCAGCACCTGTGTGTCAATCACAAGACACTGTAACGATCCCAGGCAGCACCTGTGTCTCCATTACAAGACACTGTAACGATCTCAGCACCTGTGTGTGTCTATCACAAGACCCTGTAACGATCCCAGCACCTGTGTGTGTCCATCACAAGACACTGTAACGATCCCAGCACCTGTGTGTCAATCACAAGACACTGTAACGATCCCAGCACCTGTGTGTCAATCACAAGACACTGTAACGATCCCTCCCAGCACCTGTGTGTCCATCACAAGATACTGTAACGATCTCAGCACCTGTGTGTGTCCATCACAAGACACTGTAACGATCCCAGCACCTGTGTGTGCCAATCACAAGACACTGTAACGATCTCAGCACCTGTGTGTGCATCACAAGACACTGTAACGATCACAGCACCTGTGTGTGTCCATCACAAGACACTGTAACGATCTCAGCACCTGTGTGTCCATCACAAGACACTGTAACGATCCCAGAACTGTGTGTCCATCACAAGATACTGTAACAATCCCAGCACCTGTGTATGTCCATCACAAGACACTGTAACGATCCCAGCACCTGTGTGTACGCTTTTATGTATAGGCCCCATTGTTTGATTTCACTTCCATGTGGGTTTTATTTTATTCCTTTTCCAGGCTATAGGTAACAATCTGCAATTACTTGCGTCCTCAGAGTAGTAAACATTGTCAGCAGCGTCCAATTGAGATGGACACATTGTATCCACCAGCAGAAGTAAGATTTATGGACCTGGATACTCCAATATGATCTAATAACCTCAGATCGAGCCTCTTCGTCCCCATAGACAGCGCAATTACGGAAAAATCTGTGGGAATGCCACAAAGATGAGTAAGAAAAGAGATCCATTGATTTCCTTCTCTTCCATGTTTCCGAGCAGTCGTTCACTTTCATGAATTGTAAAGACAACAAATAAGTCAATGAATTCAAAGACTGCAACTCACATAATATAATCATATATCAGGGGATTCAGCACAAATTACCCCAAACACTGACCAATAACAATGGAGAGCGCCGCTGGCGACACAGCCGGCATTATTGATGTTAAAGTTTCTATCAAGTAAAATATTTCATGTATTCTTCTGTCTTATAGCAGCTTAATGCTAAGAAACATAAAGAAAACGTTCAAAGGGTTAGATTCTAGCTTCTTTTTATTTAGCCATCCCTAAGCCCAATATTATAAAAACAAACAAAAGTAAAAGGAGCGACAACGATAAACATAACAAGCTGGTTTTGTGTTTTAATATATTCATTCATTTAATTTATATCATGAAATACAAATATAAGAAAAGGGGAGAATCTAAAAAAAGACACAATTTACATATCATACCATAAAACTTCCCTTATGTACAAGAATATAACTACTATAATACTGCCCCCTATATACAAGAATATAACTGCTATAATACTGCCCCCTATATACAAGAATATAACTACTATAATACTGCTCTTATATACAAGAATATAACTACTAGAATACTGCTCCCTATATACAAGAATATAACTACTATAATACTGCCCCTATATACAAGAATATAACTACTATAATACTGCCCCCTATATACAAGAATATAACTACTATAATACTGCTCCTATATACAAGAATATAACTACTAGAATACTGCTCCCTATATACAAGAATATAACTACTATAATACTGCCCCTATATACAAGAATATAACTACTATAATACTGCCCCCTATATACAAGAATATAACTACTATAATACTGCCCCCTATATACAAGAATATAACTACTATAATACTGCTCCTATATACAGGAATATAACTACTACAATACTGGCCCTATATACAAGAATATAACTACTATAATACTGCCCCCTATATACAAGAATATAACTACTATAATACTTCTCCTATATACAAGAATATAACTACTATAATACTGCTCCTATATACAAGAATATAACTCCTATAATACTGACCCCTATATACAAGAATATAACTACTATAATACTTCTCCTATATACAAGAATATAACTACTATAATACTGCCTCCTATATACAAGAATAGAACTACTATAATACTACCTCCTATATACAAGAATATAACTACTATAATACTGACCCCTATATACAAGAATATAACTACTATAATACTTCTCCTATATACAAGAATATAACTACTATAACACTGCTCCTATATACAAGAATATAACTACTATAATACTGCCTCCTATATACAAGAATATAACTACTATAATACTACCTCCTATATACAAGAATATAACTACTATAATACTGACCCCTATATACAAGAATATAACTACTATAATACTTCTCCTATATACAAGAATATAACTATTATAATACTGCTCCTATATACAAGAATATAACTACTATAATACTGCTCCCTATATACAAGAATATAACTCCTATAATACTGACCCCTATATACAAGAATATAACTACTATAATACTGCTCCTATATACAAGAGTATAACTACTATAATACTGCCCCTATATACAAGAATATAACTACTATAATTATCTTTTTTATTTGAAAACTTGCAACAAATTATTACAATACCTTTGCAATACACTCATAACAGATAAAGAAAATAAACATTTGTCTCTTAATAACATTACAATCATTAAACAAACCATAATATATGAATATTGCTCCAGTATAGATTGTTTCAACTGTTTTTCATGATATTATTCTAGACAGTATTACAGGAGAGTTCTTCTTTATTGGTGAGCGGGCAGCATCGCGCACACCACAGAGGGTACACGGTCACCACATTTATGACATATAGTAAACCTCTATGATATAAACGGAGTTCGGGCTAGAAGTCTCCATACAGCAGCTGAGAGTTTCACTGTCCCACTAGATGTGGTGACTGCAGGGACACAGCAGGGACATTACTCTGGAGATAAGTCTCTTGTATAAAGATGACATTGGTTTTGTCGTCAGACAGACGCTGGAATATCGCCCGCCGCCTGCTCCTATTCTTCACACTGTTCACATTAATAGGAGGTGATTTTCAGCCTCATCCTGGTTACATGTCTTTCCTACTTTTTTTCCTTCTTCCACTGCTATGTCCTGTAATACCCCATCTTTTGGTGGACATTGGGGGGTCAGCGTCTTCATCCTGAGGTTCGTCATCTGGGTTGTGTGAGGAGACTTGCTCCATCTCTGCTTCTTCTTCCTGGTCATCTTCCCCCAGTGCACAGTAACGCCCCCCAGTTATCGCCAGCACTGGAGACTCCGGTGATTTCTTTGCAGCAGTGATTTTTTTCCTAGAAGAATCATCTGTTTTACTTCTCCTATTAACAGTCTGAAATCCCTCCTCATCGATACTGGTTGCTGCGGCTGGATCAGCTGGTTTTTTACTGGTCGCTGCGGCTGGATCAGCTGGTTTTTTACTGGTCGCTGCGGCTGGATCAGCAGGTTCCTTACTGGTGTCGGGCAGATGTTTGGTGACAGAGTGACTGGATATTTTGCTTTTAGCATGACCTCTATTTTCAGTGGCTGGTGACACTTGTGCAGCATCCACAGATGGGACATTCGTCTCTGGAGCAGGGTCTCTGGTACTTTGGCTCACATCATCGTTGGGGTTTCCAGGTTCTGGGGTTGTATCTACACATATGGAGACATCCTCCTGGTCTTCTTCCATGGCTCCTTTAAAGGTCTCCTCCTTATTATGTTCTGCATGTGGACACTCCCGGAATATATGTCCAGGTCCTAAGCACAGGTTACAGATGACAGGTCCTGTACAATCGTCCTTCACATGCCCAAACTGACCACATAGTGAGCACTTAATACGGGAACAGTTGAATGCCAGGTGTCTGCCCCCACATCTATGGCACAGTCGCGGTTGACCAGGGTAGTAACATACGCCTCTCTCCGAGCCCAGGTAGAATGAGTGCGGCAGATGTCTGGTCACTCCATTCTCCTGAACCAGCTGGATCTTGACAGAATATCCTCCATTCCAGATCTCCTCCTCATCATAGATCTTTGTTGGCGGTCTCTTCACCTCACAATATCTGCTCAACCAGTGCTGCAAATCTGCCAGAGCCACCACCACAGACTGGAACAGGACGGTGGCGGTGACTACCTGGGGTTTAGTCAGCTGGATGACATGTAGATGCTCCCACATCGCGTGCTCCTTTGTATCGTTATAAATACTCCAGAACAAGTCTAGACTATATTGCAGCTTGAAACTGATGTCATAATTCCTGCTGGAGGGAACGTGGATCAGAGCGAACACCTCAGAAGCTTTAAACTTCATAAACTCCTTCAACAAAACTTTCCCAATGTGGAGTCTGGAGGGGAGGTTTTCCTCTGGTCCCGAGTACCTGATTCTGACCGCGTTCCTCCTTTGAGGTGTGGGGTTAGTCGGTCTTGTGACGCTGGAGAACAGTCTCCTGTACTGAGGTCTGTCAGCAGGTGGGTCAGGACTGGACCTCTCCTCAGCTGATTGTACTGCAGATCCTCCTGTGTCTGCTCCTGATCGCTGTGTAACCCGCACTCCATTCACTGACACTGCGGACGGCTGAACCTCCAGAACAGGGTCTGCAATGTCCGCCTCAGCCTGTGCCGCTGGTTCATCAGATATCAGACTGTCAATCACCGCGCTGAGCGAGGTCTCACTTACAATGTCAGTATATGCGGCACTTTCTTGCTCACTCCCAGGAGTGCCACTCGGATTCACTTCATCTGTACTGCACATAGAGTCTACTGCAGTTAACCCCTCGTCAGCTGGCCACACATTTCTCTGCAGCTTTAGCAGCATTTGTGTTGGCTGATTGCACAGACCCCACACATGATGAGAGTTGTGATCCTCCAGCCACCGCACACTCATATCTTCCAGGGTTTCCCTGTGCCACAATATTATAGTCAATGTCTATTTTTGCAATGATATTTTTTCTCTTCACAGTTTGGGCTCTAGTCTCCCTTTTGTTCTCAATTGCCCGGTTCTTTATTTTGGGTACTGTGCATGATTCTTTCTGCAATCTCTCCTTCAATATCACCAGCTCACGTGTGCAAACATCCAGACACTCACATTTCATCAGCTTTGCCTTTGGATCAGTCTCTTAGTTGATTTCAGTTCTCAATTTGCGAACTTGCATTTCCATTTTAAAGATATTTTTCTTTGTCATTTTTGTGCACAATTCACCAACATCATGAGATTCAGTTGACTCACCAGCCACCATTTCCAGATCAACACCTCCACCATCTCCATGCTGCAGGCCAAACTCCAGACTCTGGGCTTTCCCAGGATCATCAGCCCAGGACCCCTCCCCTCCACCTGGGTCAGAAGCCATGCATAGTCCTAACAGGGAGCTCACAAGCACACGTCTATCCTCTCCTATGGACAAGAATATAACTACTATAAAACTGCCCCCTATATACAAGAATATAACTACTATAATACTGCCCCCTATATACAAGAATATAACTACTATAATACTGTCCCTATATACAAGAAAATAACTACTATAATACTGCCCCTATATACAAGAATATAACTACTATAATACTGCTCCTATATACAAGAATATAACTACTATAATACTGCCCCTATATACAAGAATATAACTACTATAATACTGCTCCTATATACAAGAATATAACTACTATAATACTGCCTCCTATATGCAAGAATATAACTACTATAATACTGCTCCCATATACAAGAATAGAACTACTATAATACTGCCCCTATATACAGGAATAGAACTACTATAATACTGCTCCTATATACAAGAATATAACTACTATAATACTGCCTCTATATACAAGAATATAACTACTATAATACTGCTCCTATATACAAGAATATAACTACTATAATACTGCCCCCTATATACAAGAATATAACTACTATAATACTGCCCCCTATAAACAAGAATATAACTACTATAATACTGCCCCCTATATACAAGAATATAACTACTATAATACTGCTCCTATATACAAGAATATAACTACTATAATACTGCCCCCTATATACAAGAATATAACTACTATAATACTACCCCTATATACAAGAATATAATTACTATAATACTGCTCCTATATACAGGAATATAACTACTATAATACTGCCCCTATACACAAGAATATAACTACTATAATACTGCCCCTATATACAAGAATATAACGACTATAATACTGCCTCCTATATGCAAGAATATAACTACTATAATACTACCACTATATACAAGAATATAATTACTATAATACTGCTCTTATATACAAGAATATAACTACTATAATACTGCCCCTATATACAAGAATATAACTACTATAATACTGCCCCCTATATACAAGAATATAACTACTATAATACTGCCCCTATACACAAGAATATAACTACTATAATACTGCCCCTATATACAAGAATATAATTACTATAATACTGCTCCTATATACAGGAATATAACTACTATAATACTGCCCCTATACACAAGAATATAACTACTATAATACTGCCCCTATATACAAGAATATAACGACTATAATACTGCCTCCTATATGCAAGAATATAACTACTATAATACTACCACTATATACAAGAATATAACGACTATAATACTGCCTCTATATACAAGAATATAACTACTATAATACTGCCCCCTATAAACAAGAATATAACTACTATAATACTGCCCCCTATATACAAGAATATAACTACTATAATACTGCTCCTATATACAAGAATATAACTACTATAATACTGCCCTCTATATACAAGAATATAACTACTATAATACTACCCCTATATACAAGAATATAATTACTATAATACTGCTCCTATATACAGGAATATAACTACTATAATACTGCCCCTATACACAAGAATATAACTACTATAATACTGCCCCTATATACAAGAATATAACGACTATAATACTGCCTCCTATATGCAAGAATATAACTACTATAATACTACCACTATATACAAGAATATAATTACTATAATACTGCTCTTATATACAAGAATATAACTACTATAATACTGCCCCCTATATACAAGAATATAACTACTATAATACTGCTCCTATATACAAGAATATAACTACTATAATACTGCTCCCTATATACAAGAATATAACTACTATAATACTACCCCTATATACAAGAATATAAGTACTATAATACTGCTCCTATATACAGGGATATAACTACTATAATACTGCCCCTATACACAAGAATATAACTACTATAATACTGCCCCTATATACAAGAATATAACGACTATAATACTGCCTCCTATATGCAAGAATATAACTACTATAATACTACCACTATATACAAGAATATAATTACTATAATACTGCTCTTATATACAAGAATATAACTACTATAATACTGCCCCTATATACAAGAATATAACTACTATAATACTGCCCCCTATATACAAGAATATAACTACTATAATACTGCCCCCTATATACAAGAATATAACTACTATAATACTGCTCCCTATATACAAGAATATAACTACGATAATACTGCTCCTATATACAAGAATATAACTACTATAATACTGCTCCTATATGCAAGAATATAACTACTATAATACTGCCGCTATATACAAGAATATAACTACTATAATACTACCCTCTATATACAAGAATATAACTACTATAATACTACCCTCTATATACAAGAATATAACTACTATAATACTGCTCCTATATACAAGAATATAACTACTATAATACTACCCCTATATACAAGAATATAATTACTATAATACTGCTCCTATATACAAGAATATAACTACTATAATACTGCCCCTATATACAAGAATATAACTACTATAATACTGCCCCCTATATACAAGAATATAACTACTATAATACTGCCCCCTATATACAAGAATATAACTACTATAATACTGCCCCTATATACAAGAATATAACTACTATAATACTGCCCCTATATACAAGAATATAACTACTATAATACTGCCCCCTATATACAAGACTATAACTACTATAATACTGCCCCTATACACAAGAATATAACTACTATAATACTGCCCCTATATACAAGAATATAACTACTATAATACTGCCCCTATATACAAGAATATAACTACTATAATACTGCTCCTATATACAAGAATATAACTACTATAATACTGCCCCCTATATACAAGAATATAACTACTATAATACTGCCCCCTATATACAAGAATATAACTACTATAATACTGCCCCCTATATACAAGAATATAACTACTATAATACTGCTCTCTATATACTAGAACATAACTACTATAATACTGCCCCCTATATACAAGAATATAACCACTATAATACTGCTCCTATATACAAGAATATAACTACTATAATACTGCTCCTATATGCAAGAATATAACTACTATAATACTGCCGCTATATACAAGAATATAACTACTATAATACTACCCTCTATATACAAGAATATAACTACTATAATACTGCCCCCTATATACAAGAATATAACTACTATAATACTGCCCCTATATACAAGAATATAACTACTATAATACTGCCCCTATATACAAGAATATAACTACTATAATACTGCCCCCTATATACAAGAATATAACTACTATAATACTGCCCCTATATACAAGAATATAACTACTATAATACTGCCCCTATATACAAGAATATAACTACTATAATACTGCCCCTATATACAAGAATATAACTACTATAATACTGCTCCTATATACAAGAATATAACTACTATAATACTGCCCCCTATATACAAGAATATAACTACTATAATACTGCCCCCTATATACAAGAATATAACTACTATAATACTGCCCCCTATATACAAGAATATAACTACTATAATACTGCCCCCTATATACAAGAATATAACTACTATAATACTGCTCTCTATATACTAGAACATAACTACTATAATACTGCCCCCTATATACAAGAATATATCTACTATAATACTGCCCCCTATATACAAGAATATAACTACTATAATACTTCTCCTATATACAAGAATATAACCACTATAATACTGCTCCTATATACAAGAATATAACTACTATAAGGGGGGATTCAGACGAGCGCGATTTGCGCGCGTGCAGGCCGCGTATTTTCTGCGCATCACGCACAGCACTATAGAAGTCAATGAGGCAGTTCAAACAGTGCGTGATTCTTGCGCAGCGTTTGTTCGCTGCGTACTATACGCGACCGGTTCAAAAACTCTGCGTATTTCACGCATCACGCACCCATTGAAGTCAATGGGTGCGTGAAAATCACGCGCACCACACGGAAGCACTTCCATGGGACGAGCGTGATTCGCGCAACAGCAGTGAAAAGGATGAATGAAAACCGAAAAGCACCACGTGCTTTTCTGTTTCCGAACATCCAAACGGAGTGTCTTTGCGATGAGCGAAGCCGGACAAGCGTACCGAACTTCACCGGGTTCGGCCAAACTCGTTTTGGCCGATCCCGGCAAAAAAATTATCGGTACGCGACGTCAGGAGATAGTCACTGTCCATGGTGCTGAAAGAGTTAAACTGTTTCAGCACCATGGACAGTGACTTGCGATCCCAAAATACATTAACCTGTAAAAAAAAACCGAAGTTCTAACTTACCGATTACTCCTGTCTCCTTCCTGCAGTCCGACCTCCCGGGATGACACTTCAGTTCAAGTGACAGCTCCAGCCAATCACAGGCCAAGCACAGGCTGCAGCCAATCACAGGCTGCAGCGGTCACTTGGACTGCTGCGTCATCCAGGGAGGTGGGGCCCGATGTCAAGAGAGGCGCGTCACCAAGGACGCGTCACCAAGGACGCGTCACCAAGGCAACGGCCGGGAAGTTCTCGGTAAGTAGGAACTTTATCTTTTTTTGTTACAGGTTTTTCGCTGTTGTGTTCGGCATTCACTGTCGAGGGTGCTGAAAGATTTAGCTCTTTCAGCACCTTGGACAGTGACGGGCGTCGACAAGCCTCATCTCTATGATGCCGGCTGCGCGAAAATCACGCAGCCGCGCATCAGACACGCATGACACACGCAGCTGTCAAATGGTTTTTGCGCTCGCAAAACGCTGCGTTGTTTGCGCGCGCAAAAACGCAACGTTCGTGTGAATCTCCCCTAATACTGCTCCTATATGCAAGAATATAACTACTATAATACTGCCGCTATATACAAGAATATAACTACTATAATACTACCCTCTATATACAAGAATATAACTACTATAATACTACCCTCTATATACAAGAATATAACTACTATAATACTGCTCCTATATACAAGAATATAACTACTATAATACTACCCCTATATACAAGAATATAATTACTATAATACTGCTCTTATATACAAGAATATAACTACTATAATACTGCCCCTATATACAAGAATATAACTACTATAATACTGCCCCCTATATACAAGAATATAACTACTATAATACTGCCCCCTATATACAAGAATATAACTACTATAATACTGCTCCCTATATACAAGAATATAACTACTATAATACTGCTCCTATATACAAGAATATAACTACTATAATACTGCTCCTATATGCAAGAATATAACTACTATAATACTGCCGCTATATACAAGAATATAACTACTATAATACTACCCTCTATATACAAGAATATAACTACTATAATACTACCCTCTATATACAAGAATATAACTACTATAGTACTGCTCCTATATACAAGAATATAACTACTATAATACTACCCCTATATACAAGAATATAATTACTATAATACTGCTCTTATATACAAGAATATAACTACTATAATACTGCCCCTATATACAAGAATATAACTACTATAATACTGCCCCCTATATACAAGAATATAACTACTATAATACTGCCCATATACACAAGAATATAACTACTATAATACTGCCCCTATACACAAGAATATAACTACTATAATACTGCCCCTATATACAAGAATATAACTACTATAATACTGCTCCTATATACAAGAATATAACTACTATAATACTGCCCCCTATATACAAGAATATAACTACTATAATACTGCTCCCTATATACAAGAATATAACTACTATAATACTGCCCCCTATATACAAGAATATAACTACTATAATACTGCCCCCTATATACAAGAATATAACTACTATAATACTGCCCCTATACACAAGAATATAACTACTATAATACTGCCCCTATACACAAGAATATAACTACTATAATACTGCCCCTATATACAAGAATATAACTACTATAATACTGCTCCTATATACAAGAATATAACTACTATAATACTGCCCCCTATATACAAGAATATAACTACTATAATACTGCCCCCTATATACAAGAATATAACTACTATAATACTGCCCCCTATATACAAGAATATAACTACTATAATACTGCCCCCTATATACAAGAATATAACTACTATAATACTGCCCCCTATATACAAGAATATAACTACTATAATACTGCCCCCTATATACAAGAATATAACTACTATAATACTGCCCCTATATACAAGAATATAACTACTATAATACTGCCCCCTATATACAAGAATATAACTACTATAATACTGCCCCCTATATACAAGAATATAACTACTATAATACTGCCCCTATATACAAGAATATAACTACTATAATACTGCCCCCTATATACAAGAATATAACTACTATAATACTGCTCCTATATACAAGAATATAACTACTATAATACTGCTCTCTATATACAAGAACATAACTACTATAAGGGCATGACCACACGTGGCGGATTTCCTCCGCAACTGTCCGCATCAATGCCGCACAGAATCTGCGTTGCAGATTCTGCTGCGGATCTGCACAAAATGTGCAGAAAATTGATGCGGACTAGCTGCTGCGGACTGCGGGAAAAGTGCTTCCCTTCTCCCTATCAGTGCAGGATAGAGAGAAGGGACAGCACTTTCCCTAGTGAAAGTAAACGAATTTCATACTTACCGGCCGTTGTCTTGGTGACGCGTCCCTCTTTCGGCATCCAGCCCGACCTCCCTGGATGACGCGCCAGTCCATGTGACCGCTGCAGCCTGTGCTTGGCCTGTGATTGGCTGCAGCCGTCACTTACACTGAAACGTCATCCTGGGAGGCCGGACTGGAGACAGACGCAGGGAGTTCTCGGTAAGTATGAACTTATATGTTTTTTTACAGATACATGTATATTGAGATCGGTAGTCACTGTCCCGGGTGCAGAAACAGTTACTGCCGATCGCTTAACTCTTTCAGCACCCTGGACAGTGACTATTTACAGACGTCTCCTAGCAACGCTCCCGTCATTACGGGAGCCCCATTGACTTCCTCAGTCTGGCTGTAGACCTAGAAATACATAGGTCCAGCCAGAATGAAGAAATGTCATGGTAGTAAAAACAATACGCTCCGCAGCACACATAAGATCTGCGGACTTCATTGCGGAATTTTGACTCTCCATTGAAGTCAATGGAGAAATTCCGCCATGAGTCCGCCACTGCTCCGCAACAGACAGAGCATGCTGCGGACACCAAATTCCGCTCCGCAGCCTATGCTCCGCAGCGGAATTTTACGCCTCGTCTAAACGAACACTGCTAAATTAAAGTGTAAGTCAATGGACAAACGGCACCGCTGCGGATTAACGCTGCGGAGTGTCCGCAGCGGAATTTAAGTGAAATTCCGCCACGTGTGAACCCGCCCTAATACTGCCCCCTATATACAAGAACATAACTACTATAATACTGCTCCTATATACAAGAATATAACTACTATAATACTGCTCCTATATGCAAGAATATAACTACTATAATACTACCCTCTATATACAGGAATATAACTACTATAATACTACCCTCTATATACAAGAATATAACTACTATAATACTGCTCCTATATACAAGAATATAACTACTATAATACTACCCTCTATATACAGGAATATAACTACTATAATACTACCCTCTATATACAAGAATATAACTACTATAATACTGCTCCTATATACAAGAATATAACTACTATAATACTGCCCCCTATATACAAGAATATAACTACTATAATACTGCCCCTATATACAAGAATATAACTACTATAATACTGCTCCTATATACAAGAATATAACTACTATAATACTGCCCCCTATATACAAGAATATAACTACTATAATACTGCCCCCTATATACAAGAATATAACTACTATAATACTGCCCCTATATACAAGAATATAACTACTATAATACTGCTCCTATATACAAGAATATAACTACTATAATACTGCTCCTATATACAAGAATATAACTACTATAATACTGCCCCTATATACAAGAATATAACTACTATAATACTGCCCCTATATACAAGAATATAACTACTATAATACTGCCCCTATATACAAGAATATAACTACTATAATACTGACCCCTATATACAAGAATATAACTACTATAATACTGCACCTATATACAAGAATATAACTACTATAATACTGCCCCTATATACAAGAATATAACGACATAATACTGCCCCCTATATACAAGAATATAACTACTATAATACTACCCTCTATATACAAGAATATAACTACTATAATACTACCCTCTATATACAAGAATATAACTACTATAATACTGCCCCTATATACAAGAATATAACTACTATAATACTGCCCCCTATATACAAGAATATAACTACTATAATACTGCCCCTATATACAAGAATATAACTACTATAATACTGCCCCTATATACAAGAATATAACTACTATAATACTGCCCCTATATACAAGAATATAACTACTGTAATAATGCTCCTATATACAAGAATATAACTACTATAATACTGCCCCTATATACAAGAATATAACTACTATAATACTGCTCCTATATACAAGAATATAACTACTATGATACTGCCCCCTATATACAAGAATATAACTACTATAATACTGCTCCTATATACAAGAATATAACCACTATAATACTGCCCCCTATATACAAGAATATAACTACTATAATACTGCACCTATATACAAGAATATAACTACTATAATACTGCCCCTATATACAAGAATATAACTACTATAATACTGCCCCTATATACAAGAATATAACTACTGTAATAATGCTCCTATATACAAGAATATAACTACTATAATACTGCCCCTATATACAAGAATATAACTACTATAATACTGCTCCTATATACAAGAATATAACTACTATAATACTGCCCCCTATATACAAGAATATAACTACTATAATACTGCCCCTATATACAAGAATATGACTACTATAATACTGCTCCTATATACAAGAATATAACTACTATAATACTGCCCCTATATACAAGAATAGAACTACTATAATACTGCCCCTATATACAAGAATATATCTACTATAATACTGCCCCCTATATACAAGAATATAACTACTATAATACTGCCCTATATACAAGAATATAACTACTATAATACTGCTCCTATATACAAGAATATAACTACTATAATACTGCTCCCTATATACAAGAATATAACTACTATAATACTGCCCCCTATATACAAGAATATAACTACTATAATACTGCCCCTATATACAAGAATATAACTACTATAATACTGCTCCTATATACAAGAATATAACTACTATAATACTGCTCCCTATATACAAGAATATAACTACTATAATACTGCCCCTATATACAAGAATATAACTACTATAATACTGCTCCTATATACAAGAATATAACTACTATAATACTGCTCCTATATACAAGAATATAACTACTATAATACTGCTCCTATATACAAGAATATAACTACTATAATACTGCCTCCTATATACAAGAATATAACTACTATAATACTGCCCCTATATACAAGAATATAACTACTATAATACTGCCCCTATATACAAGAATATAACTACTATAATACTGACCCCTATATACAAGAATATAACTACTATAATACTGCCCCCTATATACAAGAATATAACTACTATAATACTACCCTCTATATACAAGAATATAACTACTATAATACTACCCTCTATATACAAGAATATAACTACTATAATACTGCCCTATATACAAGAATATAACTACTATAATACTGCTCCTATATACAAGAATATAACTACTATAATACTGCTCCTATATACAAGAATATAACTACTATAATACTGCTCCTATATACAAGAATATAACTACTATAATACTGCCTCCTATATACAAGAATATAACTACTATAATACTGCCCCTATATACAAGAATATAACTACTATAATACTGCTCCTATATACAAGAATATAACTACTATAATACTGTTCCCTATATACAAGAATATAACTACTATAATACTGCCCCTATATACAAGAATATAACTACTATAATACTGCCCCTATATACAAGAATATAACTACTATAATACTGCTCCTATATACAAGAATATAACTACTGTAATAATGCTCCTATATACAAGAATATAACTACTATAATACTGCCCCTATATACAAGAATATAACTACTATAATACTGCTCCTATATACAAGAATATAACTACTATAATACTGCCCCCTATATACAAGAATATAACTACTATAATACTGCCCCTATATACAAGAATATGACTACTATAATACTGCTCCTATATACAAGAATATAACTACTATAATACTGCCCCTATATACAAGAATATAACTACTATAATACTGCCCCTATATACAAGAATATATCTACTATAATACTGCCCCCTATATACAAGAATATAACTACTATAATACTGCCCTATATACAAGAATATAACTACTATAATACTGCTCCTATATACAAGAATATAACTACTATAATACTGCTCCCTATATACAAGAATATAACTACTATAATACTGCCCCCTATATACAAGAATATAACTACTATAATACTGCCCCTATATACAAGAATATAACTACTATAATACTGCTCCTATATACAAGAATATAACTACTATAATACTGCTCCTATATACAAGAATATAACTACTATAATACTGCTCCCTATATACAAGAATATAACTACTATAATACTGCCCCTATATACAAGAATATAACTACTATAATACTGCTCCTATATACAAGAATATAACTACTATAATACTGCTCCTATATACAAGAATATAACTACTATAATACTGCTCCTATATACAAGAATATAACTACTATAATACTGCCTCCTATATACAAGAATATAACTACTATAATACTGCCCCTATATACAAGAATATAACTACTATAATACTGCTCCTATATACAAGAATATAACTACTATAATACTGTTCCCTATATACAAGAATATAACTACTATAATACTGCCCCTATATACAAGAATATAACTACTATAATACTGCCCCTATATACAAGAATATAACTACTATAATACTGCTCCTATATACAAGAATATAACTACTATAATACTGCTCCTATATACAAGAATATAACTACTATAATACTGCTCCTATATACAAGAATATAACTACTATAATACTGCCCCCTATATACAAGAATATAACTACTATAATACTGCCCCTATATACAAGAATATGACTACTATAATACTGCTCCTATATACAAGAATATAACTACTATAATACTGCCCCTATATACAAGAATATAACTACTATAATACTGCCCCTATATACAAGAATATATCTACTATAATACTGCCCCCTATATACAAGAATATAACTACTATAATACTGCCCTATATACAAGAATATAACTACTATAATACTGCTCCTATATACTAGAATATAACTACTATAATACTGCTCCCTATATACAAGAATATAACTACTATAATACTGCCCCCTATATACAAGAATATAACTACTATAATACTGCCCCTATATACAAGAATATAACTACTATAATACTGCTCCTATATACAAGAATATAACTACTATAATACTGCTCCCTATATACAAGAATATAACTACTATAATACTGCCCCTATATACAAGAATATAACTACTATAATACTGCTCCTATATACAAGAATATAACTACTATAATACTGCTCCTATATACAAGAATATAACTACTATAATACTGCTCCTATATACAAGAATATAACTACTATAATACTGCCTCCTATATACAAGAATATAACTACTATAATACTGCCCCTATATACAAGAATATAACTACTATAATACTGCTCCTATATACAAGAATATAACTACTATAATACTGTTCCCTATATACAAGAATATAACTACTATAATACTGCCCCTATATACAAGAATATAACTACTATAATACTGCCCCTATATACAGGAATATAACTACTATAATACTGCTCCTATATACAAGAATATAACTACTATAATACTGCTCCTATATACAAGAATATAACTACTATAATACTGCCCCCTATATACAAGAATATAACTACTATAATTCCACCCCTGTGGACCTCTAGATGGACGACGTGCTCCTCAGCCGGTTTATATAACAGATTTGATGAGTAACAGATCAGTGAATTGCACTTTTCATCCTCCGTCCTCCATTAGAGGGTCGTTCTCACTGACATTATTGTGTTTTCTTTCTAATTAGAAGTCATTTGCAGTAATATAACGAGTCTCTCTTTACTAGATGTGAGGATCTCACCATTAGGCCTCATTTACACGAACGTAATATACGCGCGTGCGACGCGCGTGCTTTGCACGCATGTCGTACGCACCTATATTAGTCAATGGGGCAGTTTAGACGATGCGTGAATTGCGCTCAGCGCGTGTGCGCAGAAAAAAACTCACGACATGTTCTATAATCGTGCGTTTTTCGCGCACTCACGCACCCATTGAAGTCAATGGGTGCGTGAAAACCACGCATGCCGCACGGAAGCACTTCCGTGCGAACTGCGTGATTCGCGCAAGAGCTGTCAAACTCCTGAATGTAAACAGAAAAGCACCACGTGCTTTTCTGTTTACAAACATCCAAACGGAGTGTCAAATTCGAGATGAGCGCACCGAACTTCACCGGGTTCGGCCAAACTCGTTTTGACCGAAAGCGGTAAAAAATGTTCGGGTACGCGACGTCAGGAGACAGTCACTGTCCACGGTGCTGAAAGCGTTAAACTGGTTCAGCACCATGGACAGTGACTTCCGCTCCGAAAATCCATGAACCTGTAAAAAATAAAAAAAGTTCTGACTTACCAATAACTCCGGTCCGACCTCCCGGGATGACAGTTAAGTCCAAGTGACAGCTGCAGCCAATCACAGGCCAAGCACAGGCTGCAGCCAATCACAGGCTGCAGCGGTCTCATGGACTGCGGCGTCATCCTGGGAGGTGGGGCCGGATGACAAGAGAGGGACGCGTCACCAAGGCAACGGCCGGGAGCCCGGACTGGGGGAAGCAGGAAGTTCTTGGTAAGTATGAAAGTCTTTTTTTATTCACAGGTTGGTGTATATTGTGTTCGGCATTCACTGTCGAGGGTGCTGAAAGAGTTACTGCCGATCAGTTAGCTCTTTCAGCACCTTGGACAGTGACGGGCGTCGACTAGCCTCATCTCTATGATGGCGGCTGCGCGAAAATCACGCAGCCGCGCATCATACACGGATGACACACGGAGCTGCCAAATGCCTTTTCGCGCGCAAAACGCAGCGTTTTTTGCGCGCGCAAAACGCACACGCTCGTGTAAATGAGGCCTTAGAACTACAAATTTTTGTTTCGTTCTCCAGTGACTATTGCGGGAACTAATCGCTTTGCGGAAAGTAATTGGAGGTTCACGGTGCCGCTGATCGGGTCGGGCGGAGGCCTAAGGTAATATGAATTTCCCAGTAGGGTCATAAATACTTTATCAATTACCCAGTTAAAGTAATGGGACATTAAGGACTGCAATCAGCATAGCGCAGGGTGTGAAGATTAACGCAACGGGGGCCCCATTAGTGGATCTGTAAACTTTACTTCCATTGTTTCCCCTCATGTCTCGTCTTTGCTTTTTATGCTCATTTTAATGTTCATTAACCCTTTAACTGCCAGTTGTGAAACTGTGGAGCTCGGGCTGGTGTTTGGCATTGGAGATGTTCTGTAATCAGTGGCGTAACTACCGCTGTAGCAGCCATAGCGGCTGCTACGGGGCCCATAGCATGAGGGGGCCCATGCCCCACCCCATGGCCAGAGGCTTCGCTAGCAGCCGCTATGACTGCTACAATGCGATGCCACTGAACACTATTGTAGAGCCGGGAGGTATCTCCCCACTTTGCCATTAAAGGGGTTGTTCCTACAAAAAACATGTATCCCCTATCCACAGGATAGGGGATACATGTGGGATCGCTGGGTCCCCCAGCGATAAGGAGAACGGCAGACCGGAAGTCCCCCAAAGTTCTCCATGACAAACCTCGGACTTCCGGGGTCTGTGTCGTCAGCCCTGTAGAAATGAATTGTGCACCGGTCGTGCTTGTGCGCATGCCTGACCAGCGCTCTTTTAATTTTTATTGAGCTGCGCAGACCCCAGGAGTCCGAGGTTTGTCATGGAGAACTTCGGGGGACTTTCGGATAGGGTATACATGTCTTTTGTAGGACAAACTATAGGCCGTTTTTTTGGGAGGGGTTTGGCGCTGTATGGCATTATCTACAGTATGGCGTTATCTACAGGGGGATGTATGGCGTTATCTACAAGGAGGGGGGCTGTATGGCGTTATCTACAGGAGAGCTGTATGGTGTTATCTACAGGGGGGCTGTATGGCGTTATCTACAAGGAGGGGGGCTGTATGGCGTTATCTACAGGAGAGCTGTATGGTGTTATCTTCAGGGGGGCTGTATGGCGTTATTTACAAGGAGGGTGGCTGTATGGCGTTATCTACAGGGGGCTGTATGGTGTTATCTACAGGGGGGCTGTATGGCGTTATCTACAGGGGGGCTATATGGTGTTATCTACAGGAGAGCTGTATGGCGTTATCTACAGGAGAGCTGTATGGTGTTATCTTCAGGGGGGCTGTATGGCGTTATCTACAGAGGGGGCTGTATGGCGTTATCTACAGGGGGCTGTATGGTGTTATCTACAGGGGGGCTGTATGGCGTTATCTACAGGGGGGCTATATGGTGTTATCTTCAGGGGGGCTGTATGGCGTTATCTACAGAGGGGGCTGTATGGCGTTATCTACAGGGGGCTGTATGGTGTTATCTACAGGGGGGCTGTATGGCGTTATCTACAGGGGGGCTATATGGTGTTATCTTCAGGGGGGCTGTATGGCGTTATCTACAGAGGGGGCTGTATGGCGTTATCTACAGGGGGCTGTATGGTGTTATCTACAGGAGAGCTGTATGGCGATATCTACAGGAGAGCTGTATGGTGTTATCTTCAGGGGGGCTGTATGGCGTTATTTACAGGGGGCTGTATGGAATTATTTACAGAGGGGCTGTATGGCGCCTTTTACAGGAGGGGCTGTATGGCGATATTTATAGGGGGCTGTATGGCATTATTTACAGGGGGGCTGTATGGCATTATCTATGGCGCCTTTTACAGGAGGGGCTGTATGGCGATATTTACAGGGGAATCTATAGCGAGGCATTATCTACAAGGGGGGGCTGTGTGTGACACCCAGGGGAGCCCCAGTCAAAAGTTTGCTATGGGGCCCAGTCTTTCCTAGTTACGCCCCTGTCTGTAATCCTAGAATCGAGCAAATTTTATCACCTTTATTATAGACTGAAGCAAAGTGTATTTACAAATTGGTGAAAACGGCACAAATTGCGCCAAGTTTATCAAGATAATTCTTAATATATCTTCATAGGGTCGGAGCTCCTGTTTTTTCCTGACACAGAATCCATCTCCCTGGGACCCCCAGCGATAAGGAGAACGGCGGAGCAGAGTTACATGATACAATTCTATCTACAAAGCCACAACTAGTTATAAATTTATTTTAAGGTCATCCACAAAGATTGAAAAACTCATAACCTGACAATTGATTGTGCTGCAAGGAACTAAAGTTAGAGAAGTGAAGTCACCGGACAATCACCTCTTTTGTGACCCCTGGATGGAGGGTAAGACGTGAACATATGGCACTTTATGGGTCTGTCACGTTACCACATATTAGTCCACGTGGGCTTTATACCAAGTTTAGTATTTCCAGATTTGGTCCTCGTGAGATTTCCTCCCTATATATTTCCATGTGACTAATATTTTCTCTACTCCGTTTACCTTTCGTCTGGACTTCGTCAAAGTGGAAAATAAAGATTGTTTTCCCATAAAACCTGGAGACATAAAAGACAGAAAGTGAACCAGGCACAAAGGTCTCCTCTATTTTTAAAGCTATATCCATTACAACTACAAGACGGATGAGGCGGAGGATGGAGGAGGATGCTGCCCCGGGCTCAGCTGGAGTCCACAACTGAGGACAATATATTCTCCTGCTTCTTATTATCAGTAGATAAACTGTGTCCTCAATGCGGAGTCTGTACCTGACCCTCATCTACAAGGAGGGGGCACAGTCTTCTTCTCTCGGTGATAGATGGATCTATAGGATTATACATCCCGGGCTGCATCTCAACAAGGTCAGTCAACCCCCTGCTGCTATTAACTGACACAGAAGACGCACTATATGGCCAAGCGTATGAGCCCCCCTGACACCACACCTCTGTGAGATCATTGATATCGTATTTCATAACCATCGGGTTTAATATGGCGTAGGGTCAGCTTTGCGCTAGAACAGCCTCCACTCCTTGGAGAGACTTCCCACAAGGTTTTAGGGTGTCTGTAGGAATTTGTGCCCATTTGTGAGGTCAGACACGGACGTTGGAGGAGAAGATCTGGCTCACGATCGCCTTTCCCATTCATCCCAAGATGTTGGATGAGGTTGAGGCCACTGCTCTGCGTAGCCACTCAAATTATTCCACCCCAAACTCACCCAACCAGGTTTTTTAGTGCTTGCTCTGTGTGCACTGGGGCACAGTCATGCTGGAACACGAAAGATTCCCAAACTGTTACTACAAAGCTGGAAGCTGTCTTGAAGGGTCTGTGGACCCACTGGGCCGTACCGCCTTGGCGATAAGGCAGCTGGCCAACAGGGCGCAGGACAATGTCTATAGTTCATATAGGGTACCTGTAGCAGCTTGGACAGTAGCAAGGCAGGCTCGGCTTGGACTAGGCAACAGGTAGACGTCAGGCGAGGTGAAGCAGGACAGACGTGGATACAGCACGACATGACTTTGGCACAGCACAGTGCTAGACCAGGATGGTATGGAATGCAAGGAACAGGTACAGGAACAGGAACAGGTACAGGAACAGGAACACACTACGAGGCCATCACATAGACAAACTATAGGGAACAACAACAACAACGCTCAGGCATAGAAGCAGGGGGCTGGACCCCTCTTATAGTCCAGGGTACTCACGGGTCAAGGTTCATCAGAATGTCCGGTCCGCGCTGCCCCTTTAAGAGCGGGCACGAGCCTGCGCGCGCACCCTACGGGATACGCTGAGGTGAGTTTACGCGAGCGCTGGCGTCTACTGAGGAGGAGGCTGAGGCCAGCGCTTGCCAACTCGTGGCTGCGGCTGTCAGGGGGAGGTTGGAGCTGACGGCCCACAGCCACGGACATTACAGAAGCTACAATTGTGTAAAATGTCTTTGAATGCTGTAGTATAAGCCCTTCACTGAAAATACGTGGACAAACCCTAAATAGCAGCCCCAGACCATTACCCCTCCTCCACATGTTACAGTAGGCACTATGCATTTTGCAGGCAGCGTCCTCCTGGCATCCGGTAAACCCGCAATCCTCCATCAGACTGCCAGGTAGAAAGTCATGATTCATCCCCGCAGAGAACACGCTGCTCCAGAGTCCAGTGACCATGTGATCCAGCCGGCGCTTGGCATTGTCTATGGTGATCTTAGGGTTGTGCGCAGCAACCATGGAAAACAAATGTCATGAAGTTCCAGATGCACAGCTCTGGTGCTGATATAATTTCCATAGGGAACATGGATACTGAGTGATACCCCAGGAGTATAGGCGATTATTACACACCAAGCTCTTTAGCACTCGGCGGCCCTGCTCTCTGAGTTACGTGGTCTACCACTTCGTAACTGGGCTGTTACTCCTAGATTCTTCTGCTTCACATTAATAACACTTACAGGTAACCGGGGCAGATATAACAGATAATAATAATACTTACAGGTGACCAGGGCAGATATAACAGATAATAACACTTACAGGTGACCAGGGCAGATATAACAGATAATAACACTTACAGGTGACCAGGGCAGATATAACAGATAATAACACTTACAGGTGACCAGGGCAGATATAACAGATAATAATTGTAACGTCCGTGGTCACTGACCACGAACTCCTTCCATCCAGTCGACACCCTTCTCTCCAGAGATGTCTGCACATGCGGCTGTCCTGTTCCGCAGTGACCACCAGGGTGCGCTCGCGAGCTCAGTCCAGACTTGAGAAGCCAGAGCGCACACATGTGGAAAGTGGAGTTGATTGCTCCCAGAGCACCCTGGGCTATAAGAAGGTCCCAGCCCCATGCTTCCATGCCTGAGCATTGTTTGTCATATCCTAGTTTGTCTTGCAAATGGTCGCCTAGTGTTTTCCAGTTCCAGTGTTCCTGTTCCTGTATCCTGTATACTGTATCCCGTGCTATCCTGTTCCAGTACCGTGTTGTGCTGTAGCCGTGCTGTGCTGTACCTACGCCTGTCCTGCTGCTCCACGCCTGACGACTACCTGCTGCCTAGTCCCAGCCAAGCCTGCCTTGCCATTGTCCGAGCTGCCACAGGTACCTTATACGAACTGTGAAATGTGACCTGCACCCTGTTGGCCAGCTGCCATACCGCGAAGGCGGTATGGCCCAGTGGGTCCCCGAACCCAACGTGACAATAATATCACTTACAGTTGACTTGGGCAGATCTAGCAGATAATAATAACACTTACAGGTGACCGGGGCAGATCTAGCAGATAATAATAACACTTACAGGTGACCGGGCACATCTAGCAGATAATAATAACACTTACAGGTGACTGGGGCAGATCTAGAAGATAATAACTACAGGTGACGGATCTAGCAGATCACAAATTTGATTAACTGTTTTGTGGTAAAGGTGGCATCTTATGACAGTGCCACGGGTAAAATCACTGAGCTCTTCAGTATGACCCATGCAACTAGCAAGTTGTTGTTTTTTTGGGGCCCGTTTCCCTCTGTGTAGGCTCTTGATTATGTCCATACAAGTAAATTTACAGTTCATTCCTTATAATAATATAATAATAAGTATCATTTTTCCGAGTATATTCCACTGGTCTGGATGATATGAGATTATTGGCTTATCTAGTAACACCACACACCTGGCAGTTCAAGGCAATGTATGAAAATGATATATAATAGGAATATTAGGTAAGCAGCAATAATCCGAGTGTACTGAGCCGTGGTGGACAAATCCGCCCGTATATCTGGAGTATTACTGTCCTTCCTGCAGGAATATATAATTACATGGTGAGTGATTTTACTAACACGTTCTCTGCTAATTATTCTCACTAATTTAATCTTTGGAGCATTTATGGCTATTAAACTGTCGGCTGATCTCCAATCGAGGAATGTGGATTATAACAGATTTTATTAAGCATATCTGAGAAGACCCAGAGGTCACATGACATTTACGTTTTTATTGCTTTTTCACAGTAAAACTTTGCATGTATGAAATGGACGGGGGAACTGTCGCCTCTGGTGCTTGGACAGCCACAGAAGATCACATCAGAGCACTAGGCTGGAAAGACGCTCAATGTGACTGGGAGAGACGGTCTGACTACACAGTTTGTTTTGGACTCTCACTCTAAGCCTATGGAGGCAACTTCAGATTCTTTACGGCTGGTTACACTCCACCTGTATGGGATCCGCTATCACACAATTGGCCCAACATTGTCACTTCTGAAATCTCGGAACCCTGTCTGTCCACTGTCAACAACTTTTCTCTTATGTTGACCAAGCACAGGACAAAGTCAATGAGCACCAGCATCTTCTGACATGATAATCACAGAGACCCTAAGATCACTAGAACCAAAACCTTCCCCTCATATTGAACTTTCTCGAAAGGAGAGGTGGAAACAAACAACTGAGGGCCCCTGTGCATAAATAGCATGTGGGTTCCTTTTCACCAGCATCCCTCAAATGACATATTCTCATAATTAAAACAGACGGATAGTAGTAACATCTCATGTAGTGTAGGGCAGTGATAGGGTTTATAGTTACGTATCTGGTAGTCCGGGGAAGTGATGGTGTTTATGGTGTTATATCTGCTGGTCTAGGGAACTGATGGGGTTTATGATGACATCTCTGGTGGTCTAGGGCAGTGGTGGGGTTTATGGTGTTATATCTGGTGGTCTAGGGCAGTGATGAGGTTTATGGTGACATCTCTGGTGGTCTAGGGCAGTGAAGAGGTTTATATTACATCTCTGGTGGTCTAGGGCAGTGAAGGGGTTTATGATGACTTTTCTGGGGGTCTAGGGCAGTGAAGGGGTTTATGATGACATCTCTGGTGGTCTAGGGCAGTGATGGGGTTTATAGTTACATCTCTGGTGGTCTAGGGCAATGTTGGGGTTTATGGTGACATCTCTGGTGGTTTAGGGCAGTGATGGGGTTTATGGTGACATCTCTTGTGGTCTAGGGCAATGTTGGAGTTTATGGTGACATCTCTGGTGGTTTAGGGCAGTGATGGGGTTTATGGTGACATATCTGGTGGTCTAGGGCAGTGAAGGGGTTTATAATGACATCTCTGGTGGTCTAGGGCAGTGATGGGGTTTATAGTTACATCTCTGGTGGTCTAGGGCAATGTTGGGGTTTATGGTGACATCTCTGGTGGTTTAGGGCAATGTTGGTGTTTATGGTGACATCTCTGGTGGTCTAGGACAGTGATGGGGTTTATCGTGACATCTCTGGTGGTTTAGGGCAGTGATGGGGTTTATGGTGACATCTCTGGTGGTTTAGGGCAATGTTGGTGTTTATGGTGACATCTCTGGTGGTTTAGGGCAGTGATGGGGTTTATCGTGACATCTCTGGTGGTTTAGGGCAGTGATGGGGTTTATGGTGACATTTCTGGTGCTCTAGGGCAGTGAAGAGGTTTGTATTACAGGCAGTGCATCGATATACATTTCATCCAATAATTGGTTGTAGTGGCTTACATTTATGAAAGGTTCAAGTACTTACTTGACATGGAGACACCGCTGGAGGGAAATGTGCACAGGGGCGTGCTCATGCAACATTTTGGGGGTCCTGTTCCTCTCTCGAGCATGCGTTCACCTGGAGTTCACCTTAAGTAGACAACACCTCCAGGAACACGTCATTTGACTTTCACACATCAGTCATATATATTTTACAAAGTATCAAATATGTAATATATCTTAAATGATCAGTTCAACATTATATCTTTAGCCTGCGCAGTCGTCTAAGTATAGGGCAGACTCCGCAAAATCAGATCGTAAATGGTTGTGGCTTTGCTTGTTCCCTGGTGAAACAACATTGTGGATTATTGCTCAGGCTTTACAGAAGAGACACTGTCAGGCTGTAGGTTATAATGGATGACAGTAATGGGGCAAGCAGCATCTTCGTTCTAGTGATTGGAGGGGATCAATGCAAAAACTACTAAAAAGTCTGTATGTCATATCAAGAAAAAACATTTGATGCACAAAGATGCAGATTTATCTTATAGGGAATTATTTTTAATGCATTTAGGTCTTGAGTTCAATGTATAACAGTATGTAGTAAGTTCCTGAGCTATGTATATATCTGTTTGTAGTGAGCTCCCCCTAGTGGTGGCTGCAGGCAGCAGAATCTTATCATGTAACTCTATGGGAGCTGTATGTATCTGTATGTAGTGAGCTCCGCCTAGTGGTGACTACAGGCAGCAGAATGTTATCATGTAACTCTATGGAAGCTGTATATATCTGTATGTAGTGAGCTCCCCCTAGTGCTGGCTGCAGGCAGCAGAATGTTATCATGTAACTCTAAAGGAGCTGTATATATCTAGTGAAGAATCTTATCATGTAACTGTATGTCTATGCAGGGGATTTGGAACTCTGTATCATAAAAATCTGATCCTTACAAAGATGTATTAAAAGATTTAGTAGCACAGACCTAAAAAAAAACTCAAAAAAAACCATGCATTTAAAAAGGTGAAGACTCCCTTTAGAGATGACTTGCTGATACTAAAGGTGTTGTCCAGGATTCGAAAAAAAGTTTGTTTTTGTTTTTTCAGAAACAGCGCCACTCTTGTCCATGGTTGTGTCTGGTATTGCAGCACAGCCTCATTTACTTGAAGAGCAGACACAGCCCATGAATAAGCATGAAGCTGTGTCAAGAAAAAAAAAGAAGAGCGTTATTCCCTCCCCCTCCCCCTATTACTTAGCAGGGGGCAACAATGAGCACTGGAGTACTCTCCCCCCATGGGAAAGAGAACATACAATCTGTGCTCCACCCTGAGGCATTCAGATATTAAGCAAAACTTATTTGATAAACTGCCTTGTTTCTGCTCGGCTGATCTTATTTCAGCTGTGAGCGGTGTTGCCCTTTAAGCTTTTCCTCTTGTATTTTCTGTTCTTGCAGATGGGATGAGCGGAGCCTGAGGATCCTATTAGGAAGTCTATGAATGAACTTGTTACATTGTTTCTTCACTACAGGGGGATGAGTTATATCCCAGCTGATTGTAGGAGGGAGGATTAACCCTCTCCTGACCGTAACGCGTCCCCCTGGTCCCGCCACAATGCCCCCGTGTTCAGCTGAGGCCGCGATTATCCACCAGGCGCAGATTCCGCTCCTCCTGCTGCTTTTGCAATCTCCTGCACACAGCTGGCTCCAGCCCCTGCACAATTCTAGCTAACCGGGTAATTGGGGTCGCATCCATTTCTGAACCGCTCTTGTCAGATTGCCGACAATGGGGCGCCCACAGCAATCTATTAAGCTCCGAGAACACAGTAAAGTACAATGAGGAATAATAAGGGTGTGAACCCGAAACCTTACACTAGAAAAATGGCTCTTGACTTGTGATAATACAGCCATACACACGTCCGGCACACTTCTGTTTACCTGCTGCCTCCCCGGTAGACAAGACCAGTGCGGTCAGCGACTACTGGAAATGTCAATGTCAGAAAATGTGGACAGAAAAGGATGGCAGCCTAGATGGATGTCCTGGTGCCATGGCTATACCTGAGACCTTCACCCAACCGCCACTGCCTAATAATGACATAATATATACTGTACATTATAGAGCGAGACGGCGTCGCCCAGCATGCGTCCATTATTGTAGATGAGGGGCAATTTCTCTCCCCACAACCCTATGGCTCCACCACTGGGTCCCTGAATGTGTTAAACACTTCTTGAAGTCTAAGCTACATGGACAATTTTTCAGTAACGTGGCCACCAAACGTAATATGCCATAAATGTGTGGTTGGTGGGGGTTCGATGGCTGGGCCCCCACAATCCCAATAAAATGGGTGCCCAATTCCACCATTCCCAATAGAGAGTTGGTCCCAACGATTCTGTATATCCCACAAATCTCAACAAGTAGTGGCCAACTCTGCCGGATATAGAGGACCGGGCTCCGCTGCGCTTGGGATTAGCAAATTGATATGTCTAAATGGTGGGGAAGCCCCGTTAAGACTTTATCCATTTTATGGAAGCGGGAGAGATAAGCAGCTTCAGAAACCTTTGGTTCAGCTTATCTTGGGGAAAACAATGGATTCAGTGAGATTTTTTTTGCTACATTTTACTGGAAATAATTCCGCAATTTCTATGTGACATGTGCCAAAAACATGACCGGGACGGATGGGAATTTTAAGCTGCCTACAATGGACTATTGGTCTCGACTGGACGGCAACATTTTGGTGCCCATATTTTTATAATTTGCGCCAATGTTTCCATGTTGGGAATAAATTTAGAAATAGCTCAGAAAGGAACAGAAGATGGCGGTGAGGAGCGTGGCCAGGGGGTAGCGGGCCCGGCTCTCACTTCTCCTCATTAAACGTGGCGCTTATTGCCAGCTCTGTCATTTTATCTGCCATCGCCCCGGGGCTCTGCACAAATCGCCTTTTCATTGCAGGTGTTTGTTGCAGCTTCCTGCGTTATCTGTCAGTTTCGGCTAAAAATACCCCGGGATTATGGCTCGCGTGTGCGCAATAACATTGATCTATCTCTCCTCGTTCCCTCACAAATTGATAATTCAGCGAAGGATTTTTTGCCAGACAAGAAGTTGCAGAAAGTGCTGAGAGGAGGAAATAGGAGAATGGCTCCGGCTGCAGGGGAGGGGGGTACAGAGTTTAGGGACTTCTCCTGTCAGACACATTCTCGCTCACACATCCTTCCAGCTGTCAGGGAGAGATGTTCTTTTAAGTGGTTCATGCGAAGTGGAGGATTTTCCTTGGTGTGGATGAGAGAGGAGCCTCCACCGCCACCACTTCCACCGCCTCCGCCATCGCCGCTTCTGCAAAATCGTCTGTAGAGTTATAGGCTCTCTCTTTGAGCGGCAGATTTAGACACCACAAACTGAAACTTATTTTTTTTTTTTGTTCCATTGTTTCATGAAATATTTAATGACGGAGCAGATTTTTATTGTACCTGTTCCTCACAAATGATGTGCAGTGCAGCCTCACCTCTGGCGCCCGGGGGCTCGTCACGTCGCTGCAATGCGGGAAAATACAGATAAAGGGAGATGCTTTATGAGAGTAATATGCTCACTATCAGGATCAGTACAGACAATCGCCTGAAAGCTAAGCAAAAAAACCTGGAATAAACTTCTCTAATCCACATGGATACAGAATAAATGTGAGATAAGCCCGATAATGTAATGTATACCTGTATAACGTTACCTGAGACTGAAATACAAGCGACTCCATCACTCACTATATGTAAAGCAATCATCCAGTATAGAGTAATAAAAGATTAAAGGAATGTTCCAATATACAGTAATACACGGAAGTCTGCCTAATGCAGGAACTGAGGGGGCGGAGCATGACACAAGAAACCAGAGAATAACAAAGAGAGAATCCCTGTATAATACTCCACCCCCCGCACCTCATGTCATGTTCCGCCCCAGGACAGTAGTATGTAGTTATATTCTTGTATATAGGAGCAGTATTATAATAGTTATATTCTTGTATATAGGAAGCAGTATTATAGTAGTTATATTCTTGTATATAGTGGGCAGTATTATAGTAGTTATATTCCTGTATATAGGAGGCAGTATTATAGTAGTTATATTCTTGTATATAGGAGCAGTATTATAGTAGTTATATTCTTGTATATAGGGGGCAGTATTATAGTAGTTATATTCTTGTATATAGGAGGCAGTATTATAGTAGTTATATTCTTGTATATAGGTGGCAGTATTATAGTAGTTATATTCTTGTATATAGGAGCAGTATTATAGTAGTTATATTCTTGTATATAGGAGCAGTATTATAGTAGTTATATTCTTGTATATAGGAGCAGTATTATAGTAGCTAAATTCTTGTATATAGGAGCAGTATTATAGTAGTTATATTCTTGTATATAGGGGGCAGTATTATAGTAGTTATATTCTTGTATATAGGGGGCAGTATTATAGTAGTTATATTCTTGTATATAGGGAGCAGTATTATAGTAGTTATATTCATGTATATAGGGGCAGTATTATAGTAGTTATATTCTTGTATATAGGGGGCAGTATTATAGTAGGTATATTCTTGTATATAGGAAGCAGTATTATAGTAGTTATATTCTTGTAAATAGGGGCAGTATTATAGTAGTTATATTCTTGTATATAGGGAGCAGTATTATAGTAGTTATATTCTTGTATATAGGAGCAGTATTATTGTAGTTATATTCTTGTATATAGGAGCAGTATTATAGTAGTTATATTCTTGTATATAGGGGCAGTATTATAGTAGTTTTATCCTTGTATATAGGAGCGGTATTATAGTAGTTATATTCTTGTATACAGGGGTAGTATTATAGTAGTTATATTCTTATATATAGGAGCAGTATTATAGTAGTTATATTCTTGTATATAGGGGGCAGTATTATAGTAGTTATATTCTTGTGTATAGGGGCAGTATTATAGTAGTTATATTCTTGTATATAGGAGCAGTATTATTGTAGTTATATTCTTGTATATAGGAGCAGTATTATAGTAGTTATATTCTTATATATAGGGGGCAGTATTATAGTAGTTATATTCTTGTATATAGGGGCAGTATTATAGTAGTTATATCCTTGTATATAGGAGCGGTATTATAGTAGTTATATTTTTGTATATAGGAGTAGTATTATAGTAGTTATATTCTTATATATAGGGGGCAGTATTATAGTAGTTATATTCTTGTGTATAGGGGCAGTATTATAGTAGTTATAGTCTTGTATATAGGGGGCAGTATTATAGTAGTTATATTCTTGTATATAGGAGCAGTATTATAGTAGTTATATTCTTGTATATAGGGGCAGTATTATAGTAGTTATATTCTTGTATATAGGGGCAGTATTATAGTAGTTATATCCTTGTATATAGGAGCAGTATTATAGTGTTATATTCTTGCATATAGAGGCAGTATTATAGTAATTATATTCTTGTATATAGGAGCAGTATTATAGTAGAAATATTCTTGTATATAGGGGTAGTATTATAGTAGTTATATTCTTATATATAGTAGCAGTATTATAGTAGTTATATTCTTGTATATAGGAGCAGTATTATAGTAGTTACATTCTTGTATATAGGAGCAGTATTATAGTAGTTATATTCTTGTATATAGGAGCAGTATTATAGTAGTTATATTCTTGTATATAGGGGCAGTATAGTAGTTATATTCTTGTATATAGGAGCAGTATTATTGTAGTTATATTCTTGTATATAGGAGCAGTATTATAGTACTTATATTCTTGTATATAGGGAGCAGTATTATAGTAGTTATATTCTTGTATATAGGAGCAGTATTATAGTAGTTATATTCTTGTATATAGGGGGCAATATTATAGTAGTTATATTCTTGTATATAGGGGCAGTATAGTAGTTATGTTTTTGTATATAGGAGCAGTATTATTGTAGTTATATTCTTGTATATAGGAGCAGTATTATAGTAGTTATATTCTTGTATATAGGGGCAGTATAGTAGTTATATTCTTGTATATAGGAGCAGTATTATTGTAGTTATATTCTTGTATATAGGAGCAGTATTATAGTAGTTATATTCTTGTATATAGGGAGCAGTATTATAGTAGTTATATTCTTGTATATAGGAGCAGTATAAGGGCGGGTTCACACATGGCGGAATTGCACTTAAATTCCGCTGCGGACACTCCGCAGCGTTAATCCGCAGCGGAGCCGTTTCTACATTGACTTTCACTTTAATTTAGCAGTGTTCGTTTACACGATGCGTACAATTCCGCTGCGGAGCATAGGCTGCGGAGCGGAATTTGGTGTCCGCAGCATGCTCTGTCTGTTGCGGAGCAGTGGCGGACTCATGGCGGAATTTCTCCATTGACTTCAATGGAGATTCAAAGTTCCGCAATGAAGTCCGCAGCTGTCATGCACATGTCATGTGTGCTGCGGATGCGTCTTGCTTTTTTTACTTGACATTTCTTCATTCTGGCTGGACCTATGTATTTCTAGGTCTACAGCCAGACTGAGGAAGTCAATGGGGCTCCCGTAATGACGGGAGCGTTGCTAGGAGACGTCTGTAAATAGTCACTGTCCAGGGTGCTGAAAGAGTTAAGCGATCGGCAGTAACTGTTTCTGCACCCGGGACAGTGACTACCGATCCCAATATACATGTATCTGTAAAAAAACATATAAGTTCATACTTACCGAGAACTCCCTGTTTCTGTCTCCAGTCCGGCCTCCCAGGATGACGTTTCAGTGGAAGTGACGGCTGCAGCCAATCACAGGCCAAGCACAGGCTGCAGCGGTCACATGGACTGGCGCGTCATCCAGGGAGGTCGGGCTGGATGCCGAAGGAGGGACGCGTCATCAAGACAACGGGCGGTAAGTATGAATTTCTTTTACTTTCACTAGGGAAAGTGCTGTCCCTTCTCTCTATCCTGCACTGAATAGGGAGAAGGGAAGCACTTTTCCTGCAGTCCGCAGCGGCCAGTCCGCATCAATTTTCTGCACATTTTGTGCAGATCCGCAGCCGTAATCCGCAACCCGGATTAGGTGCGGCATTGATGCGGACAGTTGCTCAGGAATTCCGCCATGTGTGGTCATGCCCTTATTGTAGTTATATTCTTGTATATAGGAGCAGTATTATAGTAGTTATATTCTTGTATATAGGGGGCAGTATTATAGTAGTTATATTCTTGTATATAGGGGCAGTATAGTAGTTATATTCTTGTATATAGGAGCAGTATTATAGTAGTTATATTCTTGTAAACAGGGCAGTATTATAGTAGTTATATTCTTGTATATAGGGGGCAGTATTATAGTAGTTATATTCTTGTATATAGGAGCAGTATTATTGTAGTTATATTCTTATATATAGGGAGCAGTATTATAGTAGTTATATTCTTGTATATAAGGAGTAGTATTATAGTAGTTATATTCTTGTATATAGGGAGCAGTATTATAGTAGTTATATTCTTGTATATAGGGGGCAGTATTATAGTAGTTATATGCTTGTATATAGGAGCAGTATTATAGTAGTTATATTCTTGTATATAGGGAGCAGTATTATAGTAGTTATATTCATGTATATAGGGGCAGTATTATAGTAGTTATATTCTTGTATATAGGGGGCAGTATTATAGTAGTTATATTCTTGTATATAGGAGCAGTATTATAGTAGATATATTCTTGTATATAGGAGGCAGTATTATAGTAGTTATATTCTTGTATATAGGGGGCAGTATTAGGGCGGGTTCACACATGGCGGAATTCCACTTAAATTCCGCTGCGGAAACTCCGCAGCGTTAATCCGCAGCGGAGCCGTTTCTCCATTGACTTTCACTTTAAATTAGCAGTGTTCGTTTACACGATGCGTACAATTCCGCTGCGGAGCATAGGCTGCGGAGCGGAATGTGGTGTCCGCAGCATGCTCTGTCTGTTGCGGAGCAGTGGCGGACTCATGGCGGAATTTCTCCATTGACTTCAATGGAGATTCAAAGTTCCGCAATGAAGTCCGCAGCTGTCATGCACATGTCATGTGTGCTGCGGATGCGTCTTGCTTTTTTAACTTGACATTTCTTCATTCTGGCTGGACCTATGTATTTCTAGGTCTACAGCCAGACTGAGGAAGTCAATGGGGCTCCCGTAATGACGGGAGCGTTGCTAGGAGACGTCTGTAAATAGTCACTGTCCAGGGTGCTGAAAGAGTTAAGCGATCGGCAGTAACTGTTTCTGCACCCGGGACAGTGACTACCGATCCCAATATAGATGTATCTGTAAAAAAAAATGAAGTTCCTACTTACCGAGAACTCCCTGTTTCTGTCTCCAGTCCGGCCTCCCAGGATGACGTTTCAGTGTAAGTGACGGCTGCAGCCAATCACAGGCCAAGCACAGGCTGCAGCGGTCACATGGACTGGCGCGTCATCCAGGGAGGTCGGGCTGGATGCCGAAGGAGGGACGCGTCATAAAGACAACGGGCGGTAAGTATGAATTTATTTTACTATCACTAGGGAAAGTGCTGTCCCTTCTCTCTATCCTGCACTGATAGGGAGAAGGGAAGCACTTTTCCCGCAGTCTGCAGCAGCTAGTCCGCATCAATTTACTGCACATTTTGTGCAGATCCGCAGCCGTAATCCGCAACCCGGATTAGGTGCGGCATTGATGCGGACAGTTGCGGAGGAATTCCGCCATGTGTGGTCATGCCCTTATAGTAGTTATATTCCTGTATATAGGAGGCAGTATTATAGTAGTTATATTCTTGTATATAGGAGCAGTATTATAGTAGTTATATTCTTGTATATAGGAGCAGTATTATAGTAGTTATATTCTTGTATATAGGGGGCAGTATTATAGTAGTTATATTCTTGTATATAGGGGGCAGTATTATAGTAGTTATATCCTTGTATATAGGGGCAGTATTATAGTAGTTATATTCTTGTATATAGGGGCAGTATTATAGTAGTTATATTCTTGTATATAGGGGGCAGTATTATAGTAGTTATATTCTTGTATATAGGAGCAGTATTATAGTATTTATATTCTTGTATATAGGAGGCAGTATTATAGTAGTTATATTCTTGTATATAGGAGCAGTATTATAGTAGTTATATTCTTGTATATAGGGAGCAGTATTATTGTAGTTATATTCTTGTATATAGGGGCAGTATTATAGTAGTTATATTCTTGTATATAGGGGCAGTATTATAGTAGTTATATTCTTGTATATAGGGTGCAGTATTATAGTAGTTATATTCTTGTATATAGGGAGCAGTATTATAGTAGTTCTATTCTTGTATATAGGAGCAGTATTATTGTAGTTATATTCTTGTATATAGGAGCAGTATTATAGTAGTTATATTCTTATATATAGGGGGCAGTATTATAGTAGTTATATTCTTGTATATAAGGAGTAGTATTATAGTAGTTATATTCTTGTATATAGGAGCAGTATTATTGTAGTTATATTCTTGTATATAGGAGCAGTATTATAGTAGTTATATTCTTGTATATAGGAGCAGTATTATAGTAGTTATATTCTTGTATATAGGAGCAGTATTATAGTAGTTATATTCTTATATATAGGGAGCAGTATTATAGTAGTTATATTCTTGTATATAAGGAGTAGTATTATAGTAGTTATATTCTTGTATATAGGGAGCAGTATTATAGTAGTTATATTCTTGTATATAGGGGGCAGTATTATAGTAGTTATATGCTTGTATATAGGAGCAGTATTATAGTAGTTATATTCTTGTATATAGGGAGCAGTATTATAGTAGTTATATTCATGTATATGGGGGCAGTATTATAGTAGTTATATTCTTGTATATAGGGGGCAGTATTATAGTATTTATATTCTTGTATATAGGAGCAGTATTATAGTAGATATATTGTTGTATATAGGAGGCAGTGTTATAGTAGTTATATTCTTGTATATAGGGGGCAGTATTATAGTAGTTATATTCTTGTATATAGGGGCAGTATTATAGTAGTTATATTCTTGTATATAGGGGGCAGTATTATAGTAGTTATATTCTTGTATATAGGAGCAGTATTATAGAAGTTATATTCTTGTATATAGGAGCAGTATTATAGTAGTTATATTCTTGTATATAGGGGGCAGTATTATAGTAGTTATATTCTTGTATATAGGAGCAGTATTATAGTAGTTATATTCTTGTATATATGGAGGAGTATTATAGTAGTTATATTCTTGTATATAGGGGCAGTATTATAGTAGTTATATTCTTGTATATAGGAGCAGTATTACAATAGTTATATTCTTGTATATAGGGGGCAGTATTATAGTAGTTATATTCTTGTATATAGGAGGCAGTATTATAGTAGTTATATTCTTGTATATAGGGGCAGTATAATAGTAGTTATATTCTTGTATATAGGAGCAGTATTATAGTATTTATATTCTTGTATATAGGAGGCAATATTATAGTGGTTATATTCTTGTATATAGGAGCAGTATTATAGTAGTTATATTCAAGTATATAGGGGGCAGTATTATAGTAGTTATATTCAAGTATATAGGGGGCAGTATAGTAGTTATATTCTTGTATATAGAGGCAGTATTATAGTAGTTATATTCTTGTATATAGGGGCAGTATTATACTAGTTATATTCTTGTATATAGGGGCAGTATTATAGTAGTTATATTCTTGTATATAGGGAGCAGTATTATAGTAGTTATATTCTTGTATATAGGAGCAGTATTATAGTAGTTATATTCTTGTATATAGGGGCAGTATTATAGTAGTTATATTCTTGTATATAGGAGACGGTATTATAGTAGTTCTATTCTTGTATATAGGAGGCAGTATTATAGTTGTTATATTCTTGTATATAGGAGGCAGTATTATAGTAGTTATATTCTTGTATATAGGGGCAGTATTATAGTAGTTATATTCTTGTATACAGGAGCAGTATCATAGTAGTTATATTCTTGTATATAGGGGCAGAATTATAGTAGTTATATTCTTGTATATAGGAGGCAGTATTATAGTAGTTATATTCTTGTATATAGGAGACGGTATTATAGTAGTTCTATTCTTGTATATAGGGGGCAGTATTATAGTAGTTATATTCTTGTATATAGGGGGCAGTATTATAGTAGTTATATTCTTGTATATAGGAGCAGTATTATAGTTGTTATATTCTTGTATATAGGAGGCAGTATTATAGTAGTTATATTCTTGTATATAGGAGCAGTATTATAGTATTTATATTCTTGTATATATCAGGATTATAGTAGTTATATTCTTGTATATAGGGGGCAGTACTATAGTAGCTATATTCTAGTATATAGGGGGCAGTATTATAGTAGTTATATTCTTGTATATAGGGGGCAGTATAGTAGTTATATTCTTGTATATAGAGGCAGTATTATAGTAGTTATATTCTTGTATATAGTAGCAGTATTATAGTAGTTATATTCTTGTATATTGGGGCAGTATTAAAGTAGCTATATTCTTGTATATAGGGAGCAGTATTATAGTAGTTATATTCTTGTATATAGGAGGCAGTATTATAGTAGTTATATTCTTGTATATATGGGCAGTATTATAGTAGTTATATTCTTGTATATATGGGCAGTATTATAGTAGGTATATTCTTGTGTATAGGGGGCAGTATTATAGTAGTTATATTCTTGTATATAGGGGGCAGTATTATAGTAGTTATATTCTTGTATATAGGGAGCAGTATTATAGTAGTTATATTCTTGTATATAGGGGGCAGTATTATAGTCGTTATCTTCTTGTATATAGGAGCAGTATTATAGTAGTTATATTCTTGTATATAGGCGGCAGTATTATAGTAGTTATATTCTTGTATATAGTGGCAGTATTATAGTAGTTATATTCTTGTATATAGGGGCAGTATTATAGTAGTTATATTCTTGCATATAGGAGCAGTATTATAGTAGTTATATTCTTGTATATAGGGGTCAGTATTATAGTAGTTATATTCTTGTATATAGGGGGCAGTATTATAGTAGTTATATTCTTATATATAGGAGCAGTATTATAGTAGTTATATTCTTGTATATAGGGGCTGTATTATAGTAGTTATATTCTTGTATATAGAAGCAGTATTATAGTAGTTATATTCTTGTATATAGGGGCTGTATTATAGTAGTTATATTCTTGTATATAGTGCACAGTATTATAGTCGTTATATTCTTGTATATAGGGGGCAGTATTATAGTAGTTATATTCTTGTATATAGGGGTAGTATTATAGTAGTTATATTCTTGTATATAGGGGGCAGTATTATAGTAGTTATATTCTTGTATATAGGAGAGGATAGACGTGTGCTTGTGAGCTCCCTGTTAGGACTATGCATGGCTTCTGACCCAGGTGGAGGGGAGGGGTCCTGGGCTGATGATCCTGGGAAAGCCCAGAGTCTGGCCTGCAGCATGGAGATGGTGGAGGTGATGATCTGGAAATGGTGGCTGGTGAGTCAACTGAATCTCATGATGTTGGTGAATTGTGCACAAAAATGACAAAGAAAAATATCTTTAAAATGGAAATGCAAGTTCGCAAATTGAGAACTGAAATTAACCAAGAGACTGATCCAAAGGCAAAGCTGATGAAATGTGAGTGTCTGGATGTTTGCACACGTGAGCTGGTGATATTGAAGGAGAGATTGCAGAAAGAATCATGCACAGTACCCAAAATAAAGAACTGGGCAGTTGAGAACAAAAGGGAGACCAGAGCCCAAACTGTGAAGAGAAAAAATATCATTGCAAAAAAAGACACTGACTATAAGACTGTGTATAATATTGTGGAGCAGGGAAACCCTGGAAGATATGAGTGTGCGGTGGCTGGAGGATCACAACTCTCATCATGTGTGGGGTCTGTGCAATCGGCCAACACAAATGCTGCTAAAGCTGCAGAGAAATGTGTGCCAGCTGACGAGGGGTTAACTGCAGTAGACTCTATGTGCAGTACTGATGAAGTGAATGTGAGTGGCACTCCTGGGAGTGAGCAAGAAAGTGCCTCATGTCCTGATATTATAAGTGAGACCTCGCTCAGCGCGGTGATTGACAGTCTGATATCTGATGAACCAGCGGCACAGGCTGAGGCGGACATTGCAGACCCTGTTCTGGAGGTTCAGCCGTCCGCAGTGTCAGTGAATGGAGTGCAGGTTACACAGCGATCAGGAGCAGACACAGGAGGATCTGCAGTACAATCAGCTGAGGAGAGGTCCAGTCCTGACCCACCTGCTGACAGACCTCAGTACAGGAGACTGTTCTCCAGCGTCACAAGACCGACTAACCCCACACCTCAGAGGAGGAATGCGGTCAGAATCAGGTACTCAGGACCAGAGGAAAACCTCCCCTCCAGACTCCACATTGGGAAAGTTTTGTTGAAGGAGTTTATGAAGTTTAAAGCTTCTGAGGTGTTCGCTCTGATCCACGTTCCCTCCAGCAGGAATTATGACATCAGTTTCAAGCTGCAATATAGTCTAGACTTGTTCTGGAGTATTTATAACGATACAAAGGAGCACACGATGTGGGAGCATCTACATGTCATCCAGCTGACTAAACCCCAGGTAGTCACCGCCACCGTCCTGTTCCAGTCTGAGGTGGTGGCTCTGGCAGATTTTCAGCACTGGTTGAGCAGATATTGTGAGGTGAAGAGACTGCCAACAAAGATCTATGATGAGGAGGAGATCTGGAATGGAGGATATTCTGTCAAGATCCAGCTGGTTCAGGAGAATGGAATGACCAGACATCTGCCGCACTCCTTCTACCTGGGCTCGGAGAGAGGCGTATGTTACTACCCTGGTCAACCGCGACTGTGCCATAGATGTGGGGGCAGACACCTGGCATTCAACTGTTCCCGTATTAAGTGCTCACTATGTGGTCAGTTTGGGCATGTGAAGGACGATTGTACAGGACCTGTCATCTGTAACCTGTGCTTAGGACCTGGACATACATTCCGGGAGTGTCCGCATGCAGAACATAATAAGGAGGAGACCTTTAAAGAAGCCATGGAGGAAGAGCAGGAGGATGTCTCCATATGTGTAGATATGACCCCAGAACCTGGAAACCCCAACGATGATGTGAGCCAAAGTACCAGAGATCGTGCTCCAGAGACGAATGTCCCATCTGTGGATGCTGCACAAGTGTCACCAGCCACTGAAAATAGAGGTCATGCTAAAAGCGAAATATCCAGTCACTCTGTCACCAAAACATCTAAACATCTGCCCAACACCAGTAAGGAACCAGCAGATCCAGCCGCAGCGACCAGTAAAAAACCAGCTGGGCCAGCCGCAGCGACCAGTAAGAAACCAGCTGATCCAGCCGCAGCGGCCAGTAAAAAAACCAGCTGATCCTGCCGCAGCGACCAGTAAAAAAAACAGCTGATCCAGCCGCAGCGAACAGTAAAAAACCAGCTGATCCAGCCGCAGCGACCAGTAAGGAACTAGCTGATCCAGCCGCAGCGACCAGTAAAAAACCAGCTGATCCAGCCGCAGCGACCAGTATCGATGAGGAGGGATTTCAGACGGTTAAAAGGAGAAGTAAAACAGATGATTCTTCTAGGAAAAAAATCACTGCTGCAAAGAAATCACCGGAGTCTCCAGTGCTGGCGATAACTGGGGGACGTTACTGTGGCTGGGACAAGATGAACAGGAAGAAGAAGCAGAGATGGAGCAAGTCTCCTCACACAACCCAGATGACGAACCTCAGGATGAAGACTCTGACCCCCCCAATGTCCACCAAAAGATGGGGTGTTACAGGACATAGCAGTGGGAGGAGAAAAAAAAAAAGTAGGAAAGACCTGCAACCAGGATGAGGCTGAAAATCACCTCTATTAATGTGAACAGTGTGAAGAATAGGAGCAGGCGGCAGGCGATATTTCAGCGTCTGTCTGACGACAAAACCAATGTCATCTTTATACAAGAGACTTATCTACAGAGTAATGTCCCTGCTGTGTCCCTGCAGTCACCACATCTAGTGGGACAGTGAAACTCTCAGCTGAGGTATGGAGACTTCTAGCCCGAACTCCGTTTATATCATAGAGGCTTACTATATGTCATAAATGTGGTGACCGTGTACCCTCTGTGGTGTGCGCGATGCTGCCCGGTCACCAATAAAGGAGGAACTCTCCTGTAATACTGTCTAGAATAATATCATGAAAAATAGTTGAAACAATCTATACTGGAGCAATATTCATATATTATGGTTTGTTTAATGACTGTGATGTTATTAAGAGACATACGTTTATTTTCTTTATCTGTTATGAGTGTGTTGCAAAGGTATTGTAATAATTTGTTGCAAGTTTTCAAATAAAAAAGATAATTATAGTAGTTATGTTCTTGTATATAGGGGCAGTATTATAGTAGTTATATTCTTGTATAATGGGAGCAGTATTATAGTAGTTATATTCTTGTATATAGGGGGCAGTATTATAGTAGTTATATTCTTGTATATAGGGAGCAGTATTATAGTAGTTATATTCTTGTATATAAGAGCAGTATTATAGTAGTTATATTCTTGTATATAGGAGCAGTATTATAATAGTTAAATTCTTGTATATAGGGGGCAGTATTATAGTAGTTATATTCTTGTATATAGGGGCAGTATTATAGTAGTTATATTCTTGTATGTAGGGGCAGTATTATAGTAGTTATATTCTTGTATATAGGGAGCAGTATTATAGTAGTTATATTCTTGTATATAGGAGCAGTATTATAGTAGTTATATTCTTGTATATAGGGAGCAGTATTATAGTAGTTATATTCTTGTATATAGGAGCAGTATTATAGTAGTTATATTAATGTAAATAGGGGCAGCATTATAGTAGTTATATTCTTGTATATAGAGGCAGTATTATAGTAGTTATATTCTTGTATATAGGGGCAGTATTATAGTAGTTATAGTCTTGTATATAGGGGGAAGTATTATAGTACTTATATTCTTGTATATAGGGGCAGTATTATAGTAGTTATAATCTTGTATATAGGGGGCAGTATTATAGTAGTTATATTCTTGTATATAGAAGGCAGTATTATAGTAGTTATAGGCTTGTATATAGGAGCAGTATTATAGGAGTTATATTCTTGTATATAGGAGGCAGTATTATAGTAGTTATATTCTTGTATATAGGGGGCAGTATTATAGTAGTTATATTCTTGTATATAGGGGGCAGTATTATAGTAGTTATATTCTTGTATTTAGGGGCAGTATTATATTAGTTATATTCTTATATATAGGGGTAGGATTATAGTAGTTCTTGTATATAGGGGGTAGTATTATAGTAGTTATATTCGTGTGTGTATATATAGGAGGCAGTATTATAGTAGTTATATTCTTGTATATAGGGGCAGTATTATAGTAGTTGTATTCTTATATATAGGGGCAGTATTATAGTAGTTATATTCTTGTATACAGGGGGCAGTATTATAGTAGTTATATTCTTGTATATAGGGGGCAGTATTATAGTAGTTATATTCTTGTATATAGGGGGCAGTATTATAGTCGTTATATTCTTGTATATAGGGGCAGTATTTTAGTAGTTATATTCTTGTATATAGGGGGCAGTATTACAGTAGTTATAGTCTTGTATATAGGAGCAGTATTATAGTAGTTATATTCTTGTACATAGAGGCAGTATTATAGTAGTTATATTCTTGTATATAGGAGCAGTATTATAGTAGTTATATTCTTGTATATAGGGGCAGTATTATAGTAGTTATATTCTTGTATATAGGGGGCAGTATTATAGTAGTTATATTCTTGTATATAGGAGCAGTATTATAGTAGTTATATTCTTGTATATAGGGGCAGTATTATAGTAGTTATATTCTTGTATATAGGGGGCAGTATTATAGTAGTTATATTCTTGTATATAGGAGCAGTATTATAGTAGTTATATTCTTGTATATAGGGGCAGTATTATAGTAGTTATATTCTTGTATATAGGGGCAGTATTATAGTAGTTATATTCTTGTATATAGGGGCAGTATTATAGTAGTTATATTCTTGTATATAGGAGCAGTATTATAGTAGTTATATTCTTGTATATAGGGGGCAGTATTATAGTAGTTATATTCTTGTATATAGAGGGTAGTATTATAGTAGTTATATTCTTGTATATGGGAGGTAGTATTATAGTAGTTATATTCTTGTATATAGGAGCAGTATTATAGTAGTTATATTCTTGTATATAGGGGGCAGTATTATAGTAGTTATATTCTTGTATATAGGGGGCAGTATTATAGTAGTTATATTCTTGTATATAGGGGCAGTATTATAGTAGTTATATTCTTGTATATAGGGGGAGTATTATAGTAGTTATATTCTTGTATATAGGTGGCAGTATTATAGTAGTTATATTCTTGTATATAGGAGCAGTATTATAGTAGTTATATTCTTGTATATAGGGAGCAGTATTATAGTAGTTATATTCTTGTATATAGGGGGCAGTATTATAGTAGTTATATTCTTGCATATAGGAGCAGTATTATAGTAGTTATATTCTTGTATATAGGAGCAGTATTATAGTAGTTATATTCTTGTATATAGGGGCAGTATTATAGTAGTTATATTCTTGTATATAGTGGCAGTATTATAGTAGTTATATTCTTGTATATAGGAGCAGTATTATAGTAGTTATATTCTTGTATATAGGAGCAGTATTATAGTAGTTATATTCTTGTATATAGTGGCAGTATTATAGTCGTTATATTCTTGTATATAGGAGCAGTATTATAGTAGTTATATTCTTGTATATAGGAGCAGTATTATAGTAGTTATATTCTTGTATATAGGGGGCAGTATTATAGTAGTTCTATTCTTGTATATAGGGGCAGTATTATAGTAGTTATATTCTTGTATATAGGGGACAGTATTATAGTAGTTATATTCTTGTATATGGGAGGCAGTATTATAGTAGTTATATTCTTGTATATAGGAGCAGTATTATAGTAGTTATATTCTTGTATATAGTGCACAGTATTATAGTAGTTATATTCTTGTATATAGGGGGCAGTATTATAGTAGTTATATTCTTGTATATAGGGGGCAGTATTATAGTAGTTATATTCTTGTATATAGGAGCAGTATTATAGTAGTTATATTCTTGTATATAGGGGGCAGTATTATAGTAGTTATATTCTTGTATATAGGAGCAGTATTATAGTAGTTATATTCTTGTATATAGGGGGCAGTATTATAGTAGTTATATTCTTGTATATAGGAGCAGTATTATAGTAGTTATATTCTTGTATATAGGAGCAGTATTATAGTAGTTATATGTTTGTATATAGGGGCAGTATTATAGTAGTTATATTCTTGTATATAGGGGGCAGTATTATAGTAGATATATTCTTGTATATAGGGGGCAGTATTATAGTAGTTATATTCTTGTATATAGGGGCAGTATTATAGTAGTTATATTCTTGTATATAGGGGGCAGTATAATAAGTCCATATTTATCCTATGACATGGAATGATTGGTCATTGGCTAATCTGTACTTTGATTGATGTTATCCGTGTCTCTGCTGAGGAGTTATTGGTACAGTCCAGCCGAGATTCTCAGTGGGAATGATGAGGGTTATTAGCACTTTCTGGAGATGGTGGAGAATGTATGAGCGCTAAGAAGCCGGCCTGCTGAGTGATAATTCCTCTCTGGACTGGACACATTATAAATATTTTAGGTCCGGCTGAACGCATTGGTTGGAACATTCATCTCTTGTCTTGTTAGAGGCGATGGCGAGTGATGGCGATAGGGGGGAGGGTGTCGTGCAGGATTTTTTACGCTCTGTTTCTTTGTAATGTATTTATTGTTCAAGGTTCATTAACGTACCACAAAGTTCCCAAATATTTAATAAAAATGTAAGGTGTCTACATACCCAAAAAAAATTCTGGCAGTTCTTTCACTATATAAACCAAAATCCAACAAAAGGAGCCTATAGACTAGAATATATATATTGTATCAAAAAGATGTTTATTTATTAATTTAAGCAACAACAGAGATAAAAACACAAATATATAATATATTACAAAAATAATAAAATGATATCAAACACCAAATATACAAGCCACATTGGTTTCCATGGAGTGAGATGATATTATTTTGCTACATTAGGTAAAAGCTCACCTCTATTGTGATATGTACTGACCTTTACCTATAGACGTATATCTGCATTGTATATTCTTTGCCGTGCTGCTTTTACCTAATGTAGCAAAATAATATCACATCTCACTCCATGGAAACCAATGTGGCGTTGTATATTTGGTGTTTGATATCATTTTATTATTTTTGTAATATATTATATATTTGTGTTTTTATCTCTGTTGTTGCTTAAATTAATAAATAAACATCTTTTTGATACAATATATATATATTCTAGTCTATAGGCTCCTTTTAGAAATTGGTTCGGAATGCACTAGATCCGGGTAGGTGCACGAATAGGGTCCCAACCCAATCATATTGTAAAAAAGTATTCGGCACACTGAGTCGTAAGTGATGAATTCTTGAAATATTTATTTTTTGATGCCAAGGGTTAGGTGCAACGTTTCGGTCAAAGGACCTTCGTCGGGCACTACAAGTATACAGAATATTTATACATTGGTATATTAGCATCATATACGTTCATTGGTCAAAAAGAATTTTTTAAGAGAAGCCAAACACTAAGGGAAGCACAATCAACATCAACTACCGACAGAAATAGGGATAAACCCAAAAGTATACCCTTTGTACATACATACCACCCCTGTGCCTACAAGGTGCACCATATCATTAGAAAACACTGGTCGCTCCTCAAAGAAGCGTATCCAAAGGTCGTAGAGTTTCAGACTCCATTCCTTCCATGCTCCAAGAGACCCCAGAACCTCAGGGATAGGTTAATTAGAGCAGATGTAGGATCAACGAAAAAACCATTAAGACAAACCTTTCTGAATACCCCAAGAAAAGGGACATTCCCTTGTCGATCCGGTCTACAGTGCTCGCATATCATAAAAGGTGACATATTACGACATCCCCATACTGGTGAACGCATACCGATAAAGGAATATTTTACATGCAACACAAATTATGTCGTCTACCTGATAAAATGCCCGTGCGGGCTAGCGTATGTGGGGGAAACGACGCAGCGTATACGGGACAGAATAGGCCAACATAAGAGCAATATTCGATGCAACAAGACCCTATTACCAATTCCGGCGCATTTTCTATCCAGAACACACAATGTCTTGCAACTACAGTTCCAGGTAATTGAACACATTCCTGCCCCACGGAGAGGAGGAGATAGGAATAAGACACTAAAGCGCAGAGAGGCGTACTGGATTCATAGGTTGCAAACATTGGAGCCCAAAGGCCTGAACAGGGAGTACGAAGTGAGCAGTTTTTTGTAAATAACCACCACTGTAAATAACCACCACTAAATATGACCAACATCTCTCTTGCAGACACGCTGACCCAACACGGGGCATAATACCTGCCTACATGCCGGACAAGGTATCCTTTAGAGTATTAATTCTCCTGTGCAACAGGGGATGTAATAACCTATATCTAGGTATTTTGATAGAGATATGTATCAAACGTCTATACACATAGACAATTTCTGCACCGCACCTATTTACAGCAGACAAAAAACTAGGTACCACCTTATAGACAGACTATTGTCTCACTATTACCATACTTCTTTCTCCCAATCTTTGGAGCCGAGAACAGAGAAATGTTTGGACTTATACAAACACAGCATACATAACCAGTAACTGTGGTTCCCATAGGCTGGGTTCACACGTGGCGGAATTGCACTTGAATTCCGCTGCGGACACTCCGCAGCGTTAATCCGCAGCGGAGCCGTTTCTCCATTGACTTCCACTTTAATTTAGCAGTGTTCGTTTAGACGTTGAGTAAAATTCCGCTGCGGAGCATAGGCTGCGGAGCGGAATTTGGTGTCCGCAGCATACAATGGATATTGCGGACCAGTGGCGGACTGGTTGCGGACTCATGGCGGAATTTCTCCATTGACTTCAATGGAGATTCTAAGTTCCGCAATGAAGTCCGCAGCTGTCATGCACATGTTATGTGTGCTGCGGATCCGTCTTGCTTTTTTGCCATGACATTTCTTCATTCTGGCTGGACCTATGTATTTCTAGGTCTACAGCCAGACTGAGGAAGTCAATGGGGCTCCCGTAATTACGAGAGCGTTGCTAGGAGACGTCAGTAAATAGTCACTGTCCAGGGTGCTGAAAGAGTTAAGCGATCGGCAGTAACTGTTTCTGCACCCGGGGCAATGACTACCGATCCCAATATACAGCAACCTGTAAAAAAATATAAGTTCATACTTACCGAGAACTCCCTGCTTCTGTCTCCAGTCCGGCCTCCCAGGATGACGTTTCAGTGTAAGTGACGGCTGCAGCCAATCACAGGCCAATCACAGGCTGCAGCGGTCACATGGACTGCTGCGTCATCCAGGGAGGTCGGGCTGGATGCCGAAAGAGGGACGCGTCACCAAGACAACGGGCGGTAAGTATGAAATTCTTTTACTTTCACTAGGGAAAGTGCTGGCCCTTCTCTCTATCCTGCACTGATAGAGAGAAGGGAAGCACTTTTCCCGCAGTCCGCAGCAGCTAGTCCGCATCAATGTACTGCACATTTTGGGCAGATCCGCAGCCGTAATCCGCAACCCGGATTAGGTGCGGCATTGATGCGGACAGTTGCGGAGGAATTCCGCCACGTGGGGGCATGCCCTTACTATTTATTCATACCAGCTCAGGGGATTTACAAGTCTTTAAATCACCAGCATGACAAACTACCACTAGCTGCCCCTTCTGTATTACGTCCGATGTTCCCTCTATGTACACTCTCTAAAGATGTGGTCTAATCACAATAACATACACATCATCTATGTTTCCCTACAAATCAACATATCCCTAGCACGGCACAAAGTGCACTTAATTACGAGACCAGCCGAGACCTGAGAGCAGGGATTCCCCTTAGCCACCACACGTTCGATAATGTGTGGGCGTGACTGGGGAAGGTTCTGACCAACCAGATACAGGGGAGGCAGAGTTTGACAGGAGAGGACACGAGTGTCCTCGGACCAGCAGAACTCCCATAACATGACGTCTACAGACGCGCGCTAAGACACGCCCACTGCCCGCCCCGCACTAGGATATTTAAACCTGCAGTGTATCCCCCATTTTAGCGCCAAAAAGGAGTGGAAATCCGCCATTCTTATTTACAGCGCCGATCTTCTGGATACACCAGAAACCAGGGTAATAAGGTATGCCTGCAACAATTCTATACCCAACATGGCACAACTGTGGTCTTATGTTATGCTAGTTAGCATTGAACTGTTAGTCTGTACGTACCTCAGAGACTTGCCATATTATGCTATTATGTGAGTGTGTTATTGTGCTACTATGTTGCCCCTACCTAGGGTTGTGCCGTTTTTACAGCAAGAGATACTGCTTAGTCCTTCTGTCTTTTTTCCTTAAAGGAACAGTGTCATCACAAATAATTATTTTATATGTTAAAGATGTTAGTGCTTTAATAAAAACGTTTATTTTCATTTGTGTGTTTGTGTTTTACTGTTTCTTATTTTTACACTTTTTCTTCCCTATGGGGGCTGCCATTTTTTGTTCCATTTCTGTGTGTGTCGATTAACGACACACACAGACATGGAGTACGGCAGCCACAGTCCCATAGGGACTGCGAACGGCTCCCGTCCCATTGACTGCCGTGTACGGCGTCTGTGTGGGAACTGCGCATGCGCCGCTCCCACACAGTCCTATTCGAAATTGACGCCGTCCGGCGCCATTTTCCTGTGGACCGGAAGTCGCGGCCGGACAGTAATATTACTACTTCCGGTCGCGGCTTCCGGACTTGTGCACATGGAACAGCGGCAGCAAAGGGAGCGGACGGGCCGGAGGGAGCCGCGGCGGCAGGAGCAGGTAAGAGATTTCAATGTATGTTAGTGTTTAGTAGGTTTACATACAGTAGTAAACACACACACACTGTGGGTTACCTCAAAAAATGGCGACACACAGTGTAGGAGGTTAAACCTTTCAAACCCCTCGTTTATCCCGGCACTAGCCAGGATAAAGGAGGGGGGGGATGCTGAGAGCTCACTAGAGCGAGGGCTTTTAACCCAATGTTGCAATGCTGCAATTTTGGGAACTAGCTCCATCTAGTGACCAAAAATGGGTAGTATTATAAATTAGAATTAATTTATAATATTTCCTGACTATTTCCTGACTCGTGAAAAAAATAAAAAAAATTTGAACAATGTTTAATCACCCACACACTAAATGTTTAATTTTTAAAAAAAAAACATGTTTTTCTGGCAACACATTCCCTTTAACGATTTAAGTGTAGACATCTGTATTCTCTAACACAGTCTCTGTAGAATTGCTGCCTATGTGAGGAACTCGCTGCATCATCTTATACCTGCCTAGATTATTGTGCATGGGATGAGGATGTCGTCCGTATATACATTCTGTTCCTGCTTGATCATTTATCCTGTGATATTTCGCAACACAATTCTGTTCTTTGTTTTATCTTTATTTTTTTCAGTTTCTACATTTTATTTTCCTTATGACGTCATGTTTGGCTTCTCTTAAAAAATTATTTTTGACCAATGAACGTATATGATGCTAATATACCAATGTATAAATATTCTGTATACTTGTAGTGCCCGACGAAGGTCCTTTGACCGAAACGTTGCACCTAACCCTTGGCATCAAAAAATAAATATTTCAAGAATTCATCACTTACGACTCAGGAGTGCCGAATACTTTTTTACTATAGGCTCCTTTTGTTGGATTTTGGTTTATATCATTTCTATTTGGGAGCCATAGGCTGTTCCCTTCTCATTTGAGACGGACTATTTATAGGAATAAGGGTATGTTCACACGAGGTCATTACGTCCGTAACTGACGGACGTATTTCGACCGCAAGTACCGGACCGAACTCAGTGCAGGGAGCCGGGCTCCTAGTATCATAGTTATGTACGACGCTAGGAGTCCCTGCCTCGCTGCCGGACAACTGTCCCGTACTGAAAACATGATTACAGTACGGGACAGTTGTCCTGCAGAGAGGCAGGGACTCCTAGCGTCGTACATAACTATGATGCTAGGAGCCCGGCTCCCTGCACTGTGTTCGGTCCGGGACTTGCGGCCGAAATACGTCCGTCAGTTACGGACGTAATGACCTCGTGTGAACATACCCTGTCAGTTCTTTCACTAGCAAAATATTTATGGCTTGGGCTAAAAAGGAGGCATCAAAGGACCAGTCCAGTCTTCAATGTGTAATGAAAAATGTGGCAACTTTTAAGTATTTTGTGTTTGAGTTCCTTACATTTTTAACATCTCTGCTTGCTGTCAGTAAATCATATTTTTGCTTAGATCCAGAGTCTGATATACCCATCCTGATCATCAGTGGCGGATTATCATTAGGGCGTTTCGGGCGGTCGCCCGGGGCCCAAGACTGCCAGGGGGCCCAAGGAGCCTATGACCGCCCGAACCCCCTCATGCCCAGTGGCGTCGCTAGCACCGGAGGGAGCCCCGGTGCCAGGACCGCACCTGTCAGGCGAGGGGAGCTTTGCTTCTACTTAGCAGCCGTGGTCTGTGCTGCTTTAGAAGCTCCCCTTCCAGCCCCCCTTCCCTGCTCTAAACATCTCTGCTGCTAGCTGTCGGGACATGGGGGAGGGGAGACTGTCGGCGGGCTCTGTATCGTGCTGTGAGCAGGAGAAGAGCTGCAGTGAAGACATAAAAGGTAAGTGCATGTGTGTTTAATATCCATATTCATGTGTGTTTAATGTCCATATTCATGTATGTTTAATGTCCATATTCATGTATGTTTAATGTCCATATTCATGTATGTTTAATGTCCATATTCATGTGTTTACAAGGTGTACTTTGTGTATAATGTGCATACTCGTGTATAATGTGCCTACTTAGTGTATAATGTGCATACTCGTGTGTACTTTGTGTACTATGCATACTTTGTGTATAATGTGCCTACTTTGTGTACTTTGTGCATAATGTGTGTACTTTGTGTACTGTGCGTACTTTGTGCATAATGTGCGTACTTTGTACTGTGCGTACTTTGTGCATAATGTGCGTACTTTGTGCGTACTTTGTGCATAATGTGCGTACTTTGTGCGTACTTTGTGCATAATGTGCGTACTTTGTGCATAATGTGCGTACTTTGTGCATAATGTGGTACTTTGTGTACTGTGCATACTTTGTGCATAATGTGCGTACTTTGTGCATAATGTGGTACTTTGTGTACTGTGCGTACTTTGTGCATAATGTGCCTACTTTGTGTACTTTGTGCATAATATGGTACTTTGTGTACTGTGCGTACTTTGTGCATAATGTGCCTACTTTGTGTACTTTGTGCATAATGTGGTACTTTGTGTACTTTGTGCATAATGTGCGTACTTTGTGCATAATGTGCCTACTTTGTGTACTTTGTGCATAATGTGCGTACTTTGTGCATAATGTGCGTACTTTGTGCATAATGTGCCTACTTTGTGCATAATGTGCGTACTTTGTGTACTTTGTGCATAATGTGCGTACTTTGTGCATAATGTGCATACTTTGTGTACTTTGTGCATAATGTGCGTACTTTGTGCATAATGTCCTTACTTTGTGCATAATGTGCGTACTTTGTGCATAATATGGTACTTTGTGTACTGTGCGTACTTTGTGCATAATGTGCCTACTTTGTGTACTTTGTGCATAATGTGGTACTTTGTGTACTTTGTGCATAATGTGCGTACTTTGTGCATAATGTGCCTACTTTGTGTACTTTGTGCATAATGTGCGTACTTTGTGCATAATGTGCATAATGTGCGTACTTTGTGCATAATGTGCGTACTTTGTGCATAATTTGCGTACTTTGTGCATAATGTGGTACTTTGTGTACTGTGCGTACTTTGTGCATAATGTGCCTACTTTGTGTACTTTGTGCATAATATGGTACTTTGTGTACTGTGCGTACTTTGTGCATAATGTGCCTACTTTGTGTACTTTGTGCATAATGTGGTACTTTGTGTACTTTGTGCATAATGTGCGTACTTTGTGCATAATGTGCCTACTTTGTGTACTTTGTGCATAATGTGCGTACTTTGTGCATAATGTGCCTACTTTGTGTACTTTGTGCATAATGTGCGTACTTTGTGCATAATGTGCGTACTTTGTGCATAATGTGCGTACTTTGTGCATAATGTGCGTACTTTGTGCATAATGTGCGTACTTTGTGCATAATTTGCGTACTTTGTGCATAATGTGGTACTTTGTGTACTGTGCGTACTTTGTGCATAATGTGCCTACTTTGTGCATAATATGGTACTTTGTGTACTGTGCGTACTTTGTGCATAATGTGCCTACTTTGTGTACTTTGTGCATAATGTGGTACTTTGTGTACTTTGTGCATAATGTGCGTACTTTGTGCATAATGTGCCTACTTTGTGTACTTTGTGCATAATGTGCGTACTTTGTGCATAATGTGCCTACTTTGTGCATAATGTGCGTACTTTGTGCATAATGTCCTTACTTTGTGCATAATGTGCGTACTTTGTGCATAATATGGTACTTTGTGTACTGTGCGTACTTTGTGCATAATGTGCCTACTTTGTGTACTTTGTGCATAATGTGGTACTTTGTGTACTTTGTGCATAATGTGCGTACTTTGTGCATAATGTGCCTACTTTGTGTACTTTGTGCATAATGTGCGTACTTTGTGCATAATGTGCATAATGTGCGTACTTTGTGCATAATGTGCGTACTTTGTGCATAATGTGCGTACTTTGTGCATAATTTGCGTACTTTGTGCATAATGTGGTACTTTGTGTACTGTGCGTACTTTGTGCATAATGTGCCTACTTTGTGTACTTTGTGCATAATATGGTACTTTGTGTACTGTGCGTACTTTGTGCATAATGTGCCTACTTTGTCTACTTTGTGCATAATATGGTACTTTGTGTACTGTGCGTACTTTGTGCATAATGTGCCTACTTTGTGTACTTTGTGCATAATGTGGTACTTTGTGTACTTTGTGCATAATGTGCGTACTTTGTGCATAATGTGCCTACTTTGTGTACTTTGTGCATAATGTGCGTACTTTGTGCATAATGTGCCTACTTTGTGTACTTTGTGCATAATGTGCGTACTTTGTGCATAATGTGCGTACTTTGTGCATAATGTGCGTACTTTGTGCATAATTTGCGTACTTTGTGCATAATGTGGTACTTTGTGTACTGTGCGTACTTTGTGCATAATGTGCCTACTTTGTGTACTTTGTGCATAATATGGTACTTTGTGTACTGTGCGTACTTTGTGCATAATGTGCCTACTTTGTGTACTTTGTGCATAATGTGGTACTTTGTGTACTTTGTGCATAATGTGCGTACTTTGTGCATAATGTGCCTACTTTGTGTACTTTGTGCATAATGTGCGTACTTTGTGCATAATGTGCATAATGTGCGTACTTTGTGCATAATGTGCGTACTTTGTGCATAATGTGCGTACTTTGTGCATAATTTGCGTACTTTGTGCATAATGTGGTACTTTGTGTACTGTGCGTACTTTGTGCATAATGTGCCTACTTTGTGTACTTTGTGCATAATATGGTACTTTGTGTACTGTGCGTACTTTGTGCATAATGTGCCTACTTTGTGTACTTTGTGCATAATGTGGTACTTTGTGTACTTTGTGCATAATGTGCGTACTTTGTGCATAATGTGCCTACTTTGTGTACTTTGTGCATAATGTGCGTACTTTGTGCATAATGTGCATAATGTGCGTACTTTGTGCATAATGTGCGTACTTTGTGCATAATTTGCGTACTTTGTGCATAATGTTGTACTTTGTGTACTGTGCGTACTTTGTGCATAATGTGCCTACTTTGTGTACTTTGTGCATAATGTGGTACTTTGTGTACTGTGCGTACTTTGTGCATAATGTGCCTACTTTGTGTACTGTGTGTACTTTGTGCATAATGTGCGTACTTTGTGCATAATGTGCGTACTGTGTGTACTTTGTGCATAATGTGCCTACTTTGTGTACTAGTGTTTAGGTAGTGTTAGCAATAGTTACGGCGCGGCAGGGTGGTGGTGGAGAAGGGGGGCCCAAGTTTGGGTAACAGCCCAGGGCCCATGGTCTTCTTAATCCGCCACTGCTGATCATGTGCCACCAAGAAATGTGCAGCATTGATTACATTATATTATAACAGTTACAATCCTGCTGGTTCTGCTCATGACCGTCTGCACTTTTTAAAGGCATTTTAAAGGATTGTCATATTTCTGGTTTCTCTTTATGATTGACCATCCATATCAGATCATTAGGGCTCCGACTGCTGACACTACCACCAATCTGCTGCATGGTGGAGCCTCGGCTCTCCAACAAGCAACGGTCGCCTTCATTATTTACCAGGCACAGTGCCGTACATTTGGTTTATGGCTGTGCCAGGTATTGCAGCCTGCACGCCACTCTATATACAGTGCAGCCACCATAAATAGTTTAGTGAGATGTCCCCTATAAACATTGTTTCCACATCCCCTATATACAGTGCAGACACATGCCCCCCATATACAGTGCAGCCACATGCCCCCCATATACAGTGCAGCCACATGCCCCCCATATACAGTGCAGCCACATGCCCCCCATATACAGTGCAGCCACATGCCCCCCATATACAGTGCAGCCACATGCCCCCCATATACAGTGCAGCCACATGCCCCCCATATACAGTGCAGCCACATGCCCCCCATATACAGTGCAGCCACATGCCCCCCATATACAGTGCAGCCACATGCCCCCCATATACAGTGCAGCCACATGCCCCCCATATACAGTGCAGCCACATGCCCCCCATATACAGTGCAGCCACATGCCCCCCATATACAGTGCAGCCACATGCCCCCCATATACAGTGCAGCCACATGCCCCCCATATACAGTGCAGCCACATGCCCCCCATATACAGTGCAGCCACATGCCCCCCATATACAGTGCAGCCACATGCCCCCCATATACAGTGCAGCCACATGCCCCCCATATACAGTGCAGCCACATGCCCCCCATATACAGTGCAGCCACATGCCCCCCATATACAGTGCAGCCACATGCCCCCCATATACAGTGCAGCCACATGCCCCCCATATACAGTGCAGCCACATGCCCCCCATATACAGTGCAGCCACATGCCCCCCATATACAGTGCAGCCACATGCCCCCCATATACAGTGCAGCCACATGCCCCCCATATACAGTGCAGCCACATGCCCCCCTTATACAGTTTCGACACAGCCCCTATATAGAATGTAGCCACATGCCCCCCCAAATACAGTGTAGACACATCCCCTATATGGAATGTAGTCACATTCCCCCCCACATACAGTGTAGCCACATCCCCTATATAGAATGTAGTGACATGACCCCCATATATAGTGCATTTACATGGCCACCATATACAGTGTATACACATTCCCTATATACAATGTAGTCCCATGTCCCCCAAATACAGCATAGCCACATACCACCATAAACAGTGTAGACACACCCCTTATATAGAATGTATCTTACATGCCTCCATATATAGTGTAGACACATGCCTCTCATTCTATACCTTCCATAATAGGCATTTATATGGGGGCATGTGGCTGCACTGTATACAGGAGGCATGTGTGAAGTTGTGATGTGGGGGCAAATGTGCAAAAAGCACTGACAATATTGTACAATAATGAAACACATTATGGAAGAGCGACACTCAATATTGTAGACATTACGGTTTTAGTAGAAACAAATGTATTAAAAACAGACAAAGAAAACAATTCCATGCAATATATAACTGGTCCTGCCGCAGTCACCACCTCTAAGGCGATGTTCACACGCTTAACCAAAAACGTCTGAAAATACGGAACTTTTTTGCGGCCGTTTTTGCAGTTGTTTTTCTATAGTCTACGAAAAATGGCTCCAAAAATGGCTCAAGAAGTGACATGCATTTCTTTTTTTGTGGGCGCATAAAAAATTGCCCCGTCGGAACAGAACGCCATTTTTCCCATTGAAATCAATGGGCAGAAGTTTGGAGGCGTTCTGCTTCCGATTCTTCGACCGTAACTGCAATAATAGTGAATGGCAGTTACGGAAGCAGCGTAGCATGCGAGTTGTAGACTCCTGGTGTGACACTCTAATCAGCAAATCAACACAAAACACCTGCAAAGGTTTCCTAAGCCTCTAAATGGTCCCACAGCCGGGTTCAGGAGGCTCCACAATCATGGGGGAGATGCGGACGTGACAGTTGTCCAGAAGAGACATTGACACCTCCACAAGGAGGGGAAGCCACAAAAGGACATTGCTAAAGAAGCTGTTCACACAGAGCTGTATCCAAGCAGATTAATGGAAAGACGAGAGGAAGGAAAAAGTGTGGTAGAAAAAGGCGCACAAGCAACAGGGGTAACCGCAGCCACGAATGGATTGTCAAGAAAAGGCCATTCAAGAATCTGAGGGAAATTCACAAGGAGTGGACTGCGGCCGGAGTCAGTGCTTCAAGAGTCACCGCACACTGACGTATCCAGGACACGGGAGAAAACGGTCGCATTCCCTGAGACCACGTCCAGTGATCGTTCATGTCCTCCCATCACAAGTCTCTGCAGAAATATTATATCTCATTGCACAGTATTCGCTCCATCACTGCTACTCCTGTTTATTCCAAGTTGGTACCCGTGTCCCTGTGTCTATGGGAAGGAATTATACGCTACTAACATGGAAGCGAGCAGAAGAAGAAGCGGCAGGGTGACCACTAACTAAAGGACGCGGTAATGGTCAAATAACGTATGTACTACGGCACCTGCACCCCAATTGGTTGCATTCCTAGACATACCTGATCAGTATTGGCTGCCGGCGGGAGAGGGAGACCGTGAAAGGTAGCGGTTAGTGCCGCAAGGACCCGCGGTGGTGCCAGTAGGTCCAGTTAGTTCTGCTGATATCTCTGGCGCAGCCAGGAGACAGGACGATATCTCCTACCCTTGAGTATTCCTTGTAGTAGCGGGTAGCTCCACCCTGGACAGTCAGAGGCGCATCTCCACCCTAGTCAGGTAACGTGGGACCAGGCACACCCTCTCTCAGGGGGACTCCAGTGGGATCGACGCCCCGAACCTCCGTTTTGTCCAGCTTGATCCCAGAAGAAGAAGAACCGTTGCATTATTGTATTTGCAGTAAAGAATTGAAACAAGAATCTGGTCCAATCGTCTGTTCTACTATTCGGCTGCCCTACAAACGTTTTCGCTGCGTTTTTTTTCCGCAGCGCGGGCATGAGATTTTTTTAAGTGAATGCTCAGAAATTCTGCAGTGTTTACGCTACATGGGAACTCGGCTAAAGTGTCGTGCAGAAAGCCAATGCTCCGCCATAGAAATTGGCGCCCCCTACTGGCTGTATATGAGAAGTAATGTAACTCGCTGTACAGAGAATCAGGGAGGGATCGCTGGGAGCATGGAGTAGAATCTGTCCTGAGCCACAAGCTGCTACAATGTAGCTACCGTACTGCAACACTGGATACAGGGGGCGCTACGCTGTTTCGCTACAGGGAAGGAGTCCGGAGATCAATGATTTTTCGTGAGAACTGGGTGGATTTATTCTGTAATTCGTGGTGACACCTCCGCACTTTAATAACTCTGTGCCCCCTCCACAATTATCAGGAGGGATCGATAACTTTGTAATGATGGACAGGACACACATGAGCGGCTCAGAAAATCCTGGTGCAGTTTTCAGTTCCCCAACCCTCGTGCCTCGCGCCTCGCTTCTTCTTACAAGCCAACCATGTTTCATTTAAAAGGACAATTTCCTGCTTGGTAAACCGTGCACCTACCCGGGAAACCTAAAGATCAAACCGCAAACAAAATCTATAACTTCCCATTACTATGAGAAAAAAAGGAGGGTGACATGAAAATAAATCCAGTGAATAAGAAGTCAATGGAGGCAACTGATCCCCTGCGCCCCCACAACGTGGCCCCTACCAGATCCCCGGGGAACTTCGGCCAATTTATCCTCTGGGGACATCATTTTTTACCTTTTTTCGTGTGATAATACTTATAGGAAGCGACATTTTATGCAGACCGGGCGTTGCACAGTGGATGGATGTATGAACACAACCTCTCCCAGAATGCAATGCAGCCTGTGAGCTCAGTGGTGTTGGTAGTCAAAGTGCAATCATCAGAATTGTGGATGCAGCTATGGATGTAACTGGAGTGATGCAGCAGCAGAATTGTGAGTGTATCTCTAGATGTGACTAGAGTAATGCAACAGCAGAATTGTGACTGCAGCTCTGGATGTGAGTGGAGTATAAGACATGATGTAATTTAGGATCAGTGTAACGTCTTGGCAGATGGTTCTTGTTCTCTGCGTATTTGGCTGTGATCTGCTGCGGACATGAACTTTTTTGCCATGAGCTTGATAGTAATGGGATTAAATATCGTCGCTGCCGCCGCCGCCCGGTGATGAGAATCCAAGAAGTTAATGAAAGATTTTTCCTTCAATTCACTTTTCATCATTAATTGACAGATAAAAATACCCCCAGGAAGACTGATAACACAGGGATGAAGCGGACATATTCCCACCATGATGCACCCCCCACCACCGCTCCTCCAGCACCCCCAACCCCGCTCCTCCAGCGCCCCCCCACCGCCGCTCCTCCAGCACCCCCCCACCGCTCCTCCAGCGCCCCCCCCACCGCCGCTCCTCCAGCGCCCCCACCGCCGCTCCTCCAGCGCCCCCACCGCCCCCACCGCCGCTCCTCCAGCGCCACCACCGCCGCTCCTCCAGCGCCACCACCGCCGCTCCTCCAGCGCCACCACCGCCGCCCCTCCACCAGCACCACCGCCCCCACCGCCCCTCCAGCACCCCAACCACCGCTCCTCCAGCACCCCAACCACCGCTCCTCCAGCACCCCCCACCACCGCTCCTCCAGCACCACCCACCACCGCTGCTCCAGCACCTCCACTACCACCGCTCCTCCAGCACCCCCCACGACCGCTCCTCCAGCACCCCCACCACCGTTCCTCCAGCACCTCCCACCACCGCTGCTCCAGCACCTCCACTACCACCGCTCCTCCAGCACCCCCCACCACCGCTCCTCCAGCAACCCCCCACCACCGCTCCTCCAGCACCTCCACTACCACCGCCCCTCCAGCACCCCAACCACCGCTCCTCCAGCACCACCCACCACCGCTCCTCCAGCACCACCCACCACCGTTCCTCCAGCACCCCCACCACCGTTCCTCCAGCACCTCCCACCACCGCTGCTCCAGCACCTCCACTACCACCGCTCCTCCAGCGCCCCCCCACCGCTCCTCCAGCGCCCCCCCACCGCCGCTCCTCCAGCGCCCCCCCACCGCTCCTCCAGCGCCCCCCCCCTCCGCCGCTCCTCCAGCGCCCCCCCCCCTCCGCCGCTCCTCCAGCGCCCCCCCCACCGCCGCTCCTCCAGCGCCCCCCCCACCGCCGCTCCTCCAGCGCCCCCCCCGCCGCTCCTCCAGCGCCCCCACCGCCGCTCCTCCAGCGCCCCCACCGCCGCTCCTCCAGCGCCACCACCGCCGCTCCTCCAGCGCCACCACCGCCGCCCCTCCACCAGCACCACCGCCCCCACCGCCCCTCCACCAGCACCACCGCCCCCACCGCCCCTCCAGCAACCCCCCACCACCGCCCCTCCAGCACCCCAACCACCGCCCCTCCAGCACCCCCCACCACCGCTCCTCCAGCACCCCCCACCACCGCTCCTCCAGCACCCCCCACCACCGCTCCTCCAGCAACCCCCCACCACCGCTCCTCCAGCACCCCCCACCACCGCTCCTCCAGCACCCCCCACCACCGCTCCTCCAGCAACCCCCCACCACCGCTCCTCCAGCAACCCCCCACCACCGCTCCTCCAGCACCCCCCACCACCGCTCCTCCAGCACCCCCCACCACCGCTGCTCCAGCACCTCCCACCACCGCTCCTCCAGCACCTCCCACCACCGCTCCTCCAGCACCTCCCACCACCGCTCCTCCAGCACCTCCCACCACCGTTCCTCCAGCACCCCCACCACCGCCACCGTTCCTCCAGCACCCCCCCTCCTTTTTCTCAGTTTTTTGAGCCATAGCCAGAAGTGAATCTAAAAAGAAGACAAGATATAAGTAAAAGACTGAACTTTCTCCTTTCTTTTGTGTCCACTTCTGTGTTTGGATAAAATACTGAACCAAAAACTGCCACAAAAAACTCATCAAAACTGTGTGTGTGATCCCAGCCTTACCGCTATGCATCATTCTTTCCATTTCTTGGCAGGAGGGACGTAGCTGGGGGGGCTGGCAGGGCATTTGCATGGGTGCCAAGGGGGAGGAGAAACAAGCGAGGGCAGATTTAGATACAGTAATAGGACAGTGAACTGAACCTTTGCTACAAAGAAAAAAAAAGTCCTTGACTGAGGAGCAGTTGCCTGTCTGTGGGTAACTTTTCCTCTGCTGTTAGGGAAGTGTTTGTCGACAAAGGGCTGATAGAATTGGCAGCAAGCAGAATAGTGACTGCAGCATTGGATGTGACTGGAGTATAAGATCTGATGTTGGTGAAGATGAGGAGAGGATATAATGACACTTGCATCTTCTTCACTCCGTCTCCATGTTTGGTCTATTTGAGCAGTATCTGCGGCGTGTGGCGTGCGCTGTAATGGAGGTTCATCTGCAGAGCATCTCTCCTCCGACTCCCTGATTAATCACTTTCTTACTTCCTTCTTCCCAGCAGCCAAACAGCGACAAGACGGGAATAAAAATGTCTCATCACCTGAGACCTCCAGACAGAATCCTGGAATTCAAATGAGCCGCCCGCTCTGACCCCTCAGCCGCATGCCCAGAGGTGCAGAATAAAGCGCTCTGCCCAGGAAGATAAACTGTGGCCTGCAGAGGGCAGAACAAAGCGCCTGAGGCGGGAGGAATCTACAGGAATATTACTGGATACAGCTCCGGGGCGGCAGCTTCTTCCACCTCAATCACCCCGAACAGAAACACCCCAGCCGCACTCGAGGGGTTAAACGTATGATATCATGGATGAGAATTACAAGTCAGAAATAAAGGGCGGATATATTGTCTTTTCAGCTGCACAGGGGCCCGGGGGAGGAGCCTATTTTGGCCACAGGAAGTTTTAAAAGAAGTGCCCCGGAGGAAACTCGCCCCTGGCTCCTTTACTCTTCAGAAGCCCAATAGATTATACAGACGCTGCGTCATGTCCAACGGCCAATCACAAAGCGTCTATGACTGGCTGAGCTGCTCTGTGATTGGCTGATAGCTTATGATGCAGCATTTATGTGTCTAGAGCTATAAACTGGGATAGAGGAGCAAGAGAAAGACAGAATCCAAAGAGACGGAGTCCTGCAGTCCAGTACAGGTTAACTCATCCACTGCCCTAGACCACCAGGGATGTCATAATTAACTCATCCACTGCCCTAGACCACCAGGGATGTTACCATTAACTCATCCACTACCCTAGACCACCAGAGATGTCACCATTAATTCATCCACTACCCTAGACCACCAGGGATGCCATCATTAACTCATCCACTACCCTAGACCACCAGAGATGTCACCATTAACTCATCCACTACCCTAGACCACCAGGGATGCCACCATTAACTCATCCACTATCCTAGACCACCAGGAATGCCACCATTAACTCATCCACTGCCCTAGACCACAAGTATGCCACCATTAACTCATCAATTGCCCTAGACCACCAGGGATGCCATGTTAACTCAACGACTATCTTAGACCACCAGGGATGCCACGATTAACTCATCCACTGCCCTAGACCACCAGGGATGCCATCATTAACTTATCCACTGCCCTAGACCACCAGGGATGTCATCATTAACTCATCCACTGCCCTAGACCACCAGGGATGCCACCATTAACTCATCCACTGCCCTAGACCACCGGGGATGTCATCATTAACTCATCCACTGCCCTAGACCACCAGGGATGCCACCGTTACCTCATCCACTACACCAGACCACCAGGGATGCCACCATTAACTCATCCACTGCCCTTGACCACCAGGGATGCCACCATTAACTCATCCACTACCCTAGACCACCAGGGATGCCACTAATAACTCATCCACTGCCCTAGACCACCAGGGATGTTACCATTAACTTATCCACTGCCCTTGACCACCAGGGATGCCACCATTAACTCATCCACTACCCAAGACCACCAGGGATGCCACTAATAACTCATCCACTGCCCTAGACCACCAGGGATGCCACCATTAACTCATCCACTACCCTAGACCACCAGAGATGTCACCATTAACTCATCCACTGCCCTAGACCACCAGGGATGCCACCATTAACTCATCCAATGCCCTAGACCACCAGGGATGCCACTATTAACTCATCCACTGCCCTAGACCACCAGGGATGCCACCATTAACTCATCCACTGCCCTAGACCACCTGGGATGCCACCATTAACTCATCCACTGCCCTAGACCACCAGGGATACCACCATTAACTCACCGTCTACCCTAGACCACCTGGGATGCCACCATTAACTCATTCACTGCCCTAGACCACCCGGGATGCCACTATTAACAGTCATAGAAATTTCTTCAACAAATCAACTGTGTGAATAAACTCCTAGAGAAGCCTTGCAGTAGCGGCACATCGTGATAATTGCACCATTTCGCCACGACTCGCAGGTCACAGTGCATCACGGTGGAGCCCTAGATTAAAGCTTATTTTACTTTTTGTACATTTTAGTTTTAGATCCAGGTTAATCTCCGGGCCGGGATCCAGGCAGAACAGATGGACGATATCAGGTGGCGGCGATATTCCAGGACGCTTCTATCACAGACTGTTTGCTGCATCATTTAATAGGACCTCGAAACATAAACGGCTCCATCTACAGACGAGTCGTCATCTGCCAGCAACAAATGCAGAGGAGATAGAGTGGAGAGATACCAGGCGGATGTGCACAGTTAAAGCAGAACTTCACTTATGCTGATCTTGAGTTACCTTATAACTTGTACTCCAGTTACTTCCAGAGCTGCATTTCATCCTGCACTGACTTTCCTTAACATCATGCTCTATGCTCTCGTCACAACCAAAGCTGCATTTTATGCTGTACTAATATTTAGTTACATTATGCAATTTACTCCAATCACAGCCAGAGCTGTGTTTTCATGTTGCACTAAAATTGAAATGCAACAAGCTTTCTACTACAGTAACTTCTAAAGCCACATTCTGCTTCACACTTTGCATGTTGATGATTTTTTGTTTTTGCTTGCAACTTAAAAAAATTAAAACAAGCAATGGGTTCTAAAACGAACCCCCTTAATATACTTTTAATTTTTCCTATCCTTCCTGTCGCATCTATTGTCATTATATATATATATATATATATATATATATATACCTGCATAAAAACGGCAACGTGTGAACTGTATCTTGTCCTGATCTGAAGTTAGATTACATTTTATACTCCAATCACATCCAAAGCTGCATTTTATGTTGCACTGATTGTGTTACATTGGGTCTTATACTATGAAAAGATCCACAGCTGCTCGTTATGTTGTACAGAATTTGTGTCACACCAGAGCTGCGTTTATGTTGGGTTCTTCTTGAGTTACATTATTTATTTTATTGCAGTCACATCCAAACCTGTGTTTTATAGTGCAATGATTTTCATATACACCATACTCCACTCACATTCACGGCTGAATTTTCTGTTGTGCTGATCTTGATGTACAACATGTCTTCTACTACAATCACATCCAGAGCTGCATTTTATCTTGTACGGATCTAGAGTCACGGCATGTTTTTTACTCCAGGGATTAATATTAATATCCATTATACTTGGTGGTTATGGGTTAATTTCTAATATCCCTGGAGGACCAGTGGCTTAGTGGTTAACACTTAACATAATATAATTATTTGACTTGACTGGATTATTATTATGAAGAGGATAATAGTGGGGTCTTTTTTTCTGATACAAAGCTCAAAATCCCCGGCTTCTCTTTCACACAGCTGTAGTGTCAGATTATGAAGGTCTTTCTGCCTGCTGCCACCACTAGGGGGAGCTCTCTGCATAGGGATTTATATGGTTCCAATTAAACTCAATAATAACTCAGTATGGATGGGGCTCCACCTAGTGGCAACAGAAAGAAGTGTAGCATTTTTTTTTTTTCAGAACTGCTCATGGGGGGGGTGGGGTTTCGGGTAAGAGTCCACAGCTCCACATCCCTACTGGTATATGAGTCCACAGCTCCACATCACTACTGGTATATAAGTCCACAGCTCCACATCACTACTGGTATATAAGTCCACAGCTCCACATCACTACTGGTATACGAGTCCACAGCCCCACATCACTACTGGTATACGAATCCACAGCTCCACATCACTACTGGTATACGAGTCCACAGCTCCACATCACTACTTGTATACGAGTCCACAGCTCCACATCTCTACTAGTGTACGAGTCCACAGCTACACATCACTAATGGTATATGAGTCCACAGCTCCACATCGCTACTGGTATATGAGTCCACAGCTCCACATCACTACTGGTATATGAGTCCACAGCTCCACATCACTACTGGTATACGAGTCCACAGCTCCACATCACTACTGGTATACGAATCCACAGCTCCACATCACTACTGGTATACGAATCCACAGCTCCACATCACTACTGGTATACGAATCCACAGCTCCACATCACTACTGGTATACGAGTCCACAGCTCCATATCACTACTTGTATACGAGTCCACAGCTACACATCACTAATGGTATACGAGTCAACAGCTCCACATCTCTACTGGTATATGAGTCCACAGCTCCACATCGCTACTGGTATATGAGTCAACAGCTCTACATCCCTACTGATATACGAGTCCACAGCTCCACATCACTACTGGTATAGGAGTCCACAGCCCCACATCACTACTGGTATACAAATCCACAGCTCCACATCTACTACTGGTATATGAGTCCATAGCTCTACATCCCTACTGGTATACAAGTCCACAGCTCCACATCACTACTGGTATACAAATCCACAGCTCCACATCCACTATTGGTATATGAGTCCATAGCTCCACATCACTACTGGTATACGAGTCCACAGCTTCACATCTTTACTGGTGAATGAGTCCACAGCTCCACATCACTACTGGTGTACGAGTCCACAGCTCTCCATCTCTACTGGTGTACGAGTCCACAGCTCCACATCACTACTGGTATATGAGTCCACAGCTCCACATCTCTACTGGTATACGAATCCACCGCTCCACATCACTACTGGTATATGAGTCCACAGCTCCACATCACTACTGGTATATAGGTCCACAGCTCCACATCACTACTGGTATGCGAGTCCACAGCTCTACATCCCTACTGGTATAGGAATCCAGAGCTCCACATCACTACAGTTATACCAGTCCACAGCTCCACATCACTACTGGTATACGAGTCCATAGCTCCACATCTCTACTGGTGTACGAGTCCACAGCTCCACATCACTACTGGTATACGAGTCCACAGCTTCACATCTCTACTGGTGTACGAGTCCACAGCTCCACATCACTACTGGTATATAGGTCCACAGCTCCACATCACTACTGGTATGCGAGTCCACAGCTCTACATCCCTACTGGTATAGGAATCCAGAGCTCCACATCACTACTGGTATACGAGTCCACAGCTCCACATCACTACTGGTATACGAGTCCACAGCTCCACATCTCTACTGGTGTACGAGTCCACAGCTCCACATCACTACTGGTATACGAGTCCACAGCTCCACATCTCTACTGGTATATGAGTCCACAGCCCCACATCACTACTGCTATATGAGTCCACAGCTCCACATCACTACTGGTGTACGAGTCCACAGCTCCACATCACTACTGGTATACGAGTCCACAGCTTCACATCTCTACTGGTGTACGAGTCCACAGCTCCACATCACTACTGGTATACGAGTCCACAGCTCCACATCTCTACTGGTATATGAGTCCACAGCCCCACATCACTACTGCTATATGAGTCCACAGCTCCACGACTCTACTGGTATACGAGTCCACAGCTCCACATCCCTACTGGTATACGAGTCCACAGCCCCACATCACTACTGGTATACGAGTCCACAGCTCTATATCTCTACTGGTATACGAGTCCACAGCTCCACATCACTACTGATATACGAGTCCACAGCTCCAAATCACTACTGGTGTACGAGTCCACAGCTCTATATTACTACTGGTGTAGGAGTCCACAGCTCTACATCACTACTGGTACACGAGTCCACAGCTCCACATCACTACTGGTATACCAGTCCACAGCACTACTGGTATACGAGTCCACATCTCCACATCTCTACTGGTGTACAAGTCCACAGCTCCACATCTCTACTGGTATATAAGTCCACAGCTCCACATCACTACGGGTATATAAGTCCACAGCTCCACATCACTACTGGTATATAAGTCCACAGCTCCACATCACTACTGGTATACGAGTCCACAGCCCCAAATCACTACTGGTATACGAATCCACAGCTCCACATCACTACTGGTATACGAGTCCACAGCTCCACATCACTACTTGTATACGAGTCCACAGCTCCACATCTCTACTAGTGTACGAGTCCACAGCTACACATCACTAATGGTATACGAGTCCACAGCTCCACATCGCTACTGGTATATGAGTCCACAGCTCCACATCACTACTGGTATATGAGTCCACAGCTCCACATCACTACTGGTATACGAGTCCACAGCCCCACATCACTACTGGTATACGAATCCACAGCTCCACATCACTACTGGTATACAAATCCACAGCTCCACATCACTACTGGTATACGAATCCACAGCTCCACATCACTACTGGTATACGAGTCCACAGCTCCATATCAATACTTGTATACGAGTCCACAGCTACACATCACTAATGGTATACGAGTCAACAGCTCCACATCTCTACTGGTATATGAGTCCACAGCTCCACATCGCTACTGGTATATGAGTCAACAGCTCTACATCCCTACTGATATACGAGTCCACAGCTCCACATCACTACTGGTATAGGAGTCCACAGCCCCACATCACTACTGGTATACAAATCCACAGCTCCACATCTACTACTGGTATATGAGTCCATAGCTCTACATCCCTACTGGTATACAAGTCCACAGCTCCACATCACTACTGGTATACAAATCCACAGCTCCACATCCACTATTGGTATATGAGTCCATAGCTCCACATCACTACTGGTATACGAGTCCACAGCTTCACATCTTTACTGGTGAATGAGTCCACAGCTCCACATCACTACTGGTGTACGAGTCCACAGCTCTCCATCTCTACTGGTGTACGAGTCCACAGCTCCACATCACTACTGGTATATGAGTCCACAGCTCCACATCTCTACTGGTATACGAATCCACCGCTCCACATCACTACTGGTATATGAGTCCACAGCTCCACATCACTACTGGTATATAGGTCCACAGCTCCACATCACTACTGGTATGCGAGTCCACAGCTCTACATCCCTACTGGTATAGGAATCCAGAGCTCCACATCACTACAGTTATACCAGTCCACAGCTCCACATCACTACTGGTATACGAGTCCACAGCTCCACATCTCTACTGGTGTACGAGTCCACAGCTCCACATCACTACTGGTATACGAGTCCACAGCTTCACATCTCTACTGGTGTACGAGTCCACAGCTCCACATCACTACTGGTATATAGGTCCACAGCTCCACATCACTACTGGTATGCGAGTCCACAGCTCTACATCCCTACTGGTATAGGAATCCAGAGCTCCACATCACTACTGGTATACGAGTCCACAGCTCCACATCACTACTGGTATACGAGTCCACAGCTCCACATCTCTACTGGTGTACGAGTCCACAGCTCCACATCACTACTGGTATACGAGTCCACAGCTTCACATCTCTACTGGTGTACGAGTCCACAGCTCCACATCACTACTGGTATACGAGTCCACAGCTCCACATCTCTACTGGTATATGAGTCCACAGCCCCACATCACTACTGCTATATGAGTCCACAGCTCCACGACTCTACTGGTATACGAGTCCACAGCTCCACATCCCTACTGGTATACGAGTCCACAGCCCCACATCACTACTGGTATACGAGTCCACAGCTCTATATCTCTACTGGTATACGAGTCCACAGCTCCACATCACTACTGATATACGAGTCCACAGCTCCAAATCACTACTGGTGTACGAGTCCACAGCTCTATATTACTACTGGTGTAGGAGTCCACAGCTCTACATCACTACTGGTACACGAGTCCACAGCTCCACATCACTACTGGTATACCAGTCCACAGCACTACTGGTATACGAGTCCACATCTCCACATCTCTACTGGTGTACAAGTCCACAGCTCCACATCTCTACTGGTATATAAGTCCACAGCTCCACATCACTACGGGTATACGACTCCACAGCTCCACATCACTACTGGTATACGAGTCCACAGCTTTACAACCCTACTGATGTATGGGACAACATATCGAAATCAGACTATTAGCCGGATTAGCAGGAATTCTGGACTAATGGTTGTTGCATTGACTGCTCCTACGTCTTATTATTAACTCCTGTAGAGAGAATTATCACCGGTAAAACTTTTTTGCTTGTATTTATTTGTGCTTTAATTTTGTGCTGGAACTTTCCACAGTTTGGCATTTATTTGCTGTTTATAGGGAGCATCAGTCATTGGTGTTTGCGAGCGCCCTCACTGCCAGCAGCAGATTACAATTGATTGTTCGCTCACAGCTGATTGTTTGGTTATATATTGCTGCCTGCTCACTGCTGGCCCGACTCACTTTATAGCCCTTCCAGGCCTTACAGCTATTAATACGTTCGAGGTCATTGGAAATCACAAGAGTCTGACGTCGCAAGTGGCAGAGCTGCAGAGGGTGAGGCCGGGCAGATCTCTCATGGTGTCCTGGAAAGTGTGGCGAACCCAGACTCTGCATTATCAGAAGCGTGCGGAGCAGAGGGGCCGCACAGGCCTCACATAACCTCTGGACTGAATTTGAAGAGGTGGCAGCCTGGGAAATAAGGGAGGTATTAAAATCCTACAGCAATATGGAAACTCTCTTTAACATTGGAACATCAGACCGAAGACCCCCAGTCACTGCATGCAGCGAGGAACTAAAATCAACTCAAAAAACTCTGGACTTATAGCCAGATATCAATGTGTCCAGAGGTTCATGAGATCCCTGCACCTCTAGAGCACTTGGTTTAGGGATTCCCCAGTCGAGGGAGGAGGGGGATGAAGCTGCAGCTTCTCCATCTCTCTGTAGGTGAGACTCATGCTGTGAGATTGCAACGTGGTGGAGGGTGAGAAAGATGGTGGAAATGCCGCGCAGAGATGTCACGGATAAAGATGAATCGAAGCAGGAATTAGAGTGCCATTTTTCTAACTTTACTTGCACTTTGAAGTGCAAGGGTCATCTGCTTGGACCTAGTAGGTCTCAGGATGGGGGCTGCTACTGCGTGTTTCAGGCCAAGTGCCCCATGAGCTGGTGGCTTCTCTGTATACCGACCCCACAAGCCTCCACATGGACTGACTCTCCCCTTAGTCTTGGACTACTGCTGGTCACCGCCGGTACACCTCTCTATCTTGGGTCACGTCTCTTCTACGTCCCCTTCACCACCCAGCTCAGCTATCCGTGCAGTGGGGCCCTCACACACCACTCCTGGTCACTCTTCAGCACCTGTCACAATCCCAGGGCCTCTGACTTATCTCCTCTAGCGGCTCCGTTCATGAGATCCATCCTTGGTGCCTCTTCCAGACGATGGTAGAAGGACGTTCAGGCCAAGAAGACACCAGGTGAGGGAATCTGTTGGGTTTCCATGGGTAGGTTCCAGGTCGCCGTTGCCAAAAGTGTGCTTTCATAGCGGTCATGTTCTTTTGTAATAAAAGCTTCCTTGTTGGACGATGATAGAAAATAACGTAGATACGGGATACATACTCTGGAGAACCTTCATTAATAGCGTCATAAGAGGGACACTTTACTAGAGAGGGAACAAGTCTTAATTTGGCGCAAGTCAAGTTTACTGCTTCCCTTTTACAATTTGTCGTAAATTCCGGCCACATTTAATATGTACCCCCCTGAGTGGTAGCACATGGAGACAAAACCGATCACCGCCCAAGGCTCCCATCGAGCAGAAATCGGCAATTGTCTCTATGAGGTTCCTGGGCCTCGTCGCTGCGTCGCGGTTATAGTCATGTGACTGTTAGGAGGTAATTAGCAGGTCTGCTGAGATGTATGAACATCTGATGAGGACAGGTGGCTGCGAGTCTGCTGTGGTTTGGTGATTAATGCTTCTCCTTGGATAACCTTGCTGAGGAGACGGAGGCTTGTGTGCAGGGGACGCTGACAGGTAGCGAGGAATCCGGCCTGACAGCTGGAGGGTAAAGGGTGACATCTTTCTCAGGTGCTCCGACCCATCACTGCAACCTGCACCATTAACGTTATAGATGGGACGACACTGGCCGAGGAGTTCACAAGCTCAGAAATGCATCAATCAACTGCAGGGAATCCAGAAGATACTGAGCAAAAAACTGCTGCACCTCCTGCAGGCACAGGCCAGAATACGGGCGTCTGCCTCAGGGACCTCCATACGGCGGGACAGTCCCATGTTACCGGCACCATCAGGATACAAAAGTCTTCTGTGCCAGGAGGAGCAATCGATCACAGATGCATCAGCCAAGCAGAACTTCTCATCAGATACAGGAAGTTACAAGCGCACGGGGGGCGCGTGGAGAAGTCGTTGCACTTGATACTGGGGCAATTTAGGCATTAAAGATAATTAGGGTAAGGAGATGGAGGCCATAGACGTGGCGCCTTCAGTTCACTGCCCTTGTCCTCTATGTAAATACGCTATCCATGTGGATTGCTGGCTCCCCCCTGGCAGCCATCACCTGGGGTACAGTGGCTGGTAGTTGAGACACCGGTGCCTGGGGGCACTGCTGCAAACTGGAGTATCCATGGCTAATGCTGCAGACATCGTGGTTGTTTCTAGGTACCTTGGCTGACTCACTGTGATTGGCACGGTTATGTAAATCAAGATATTTACAAGACCATGTGTAGCATTTCGTATATGCTGTAACTACAGACTCTGACCTGCGCCCTGTTGGCCAGCTGCCTTACCGACAAGGTGGTATGGCCCAGTGGGTCCACAGACCCTTCGTGACAATGGCAGACAAAATTCTTCTTGGGGGCCCATGACCCGCTGTCTGATGAAGTCAAAGAATGAGGAGCAGAGAAGCAGTAGACGGCCACCTCATCCCAGCACAGCTACCAACCCATAGAGACCACCAGGACTGACGTACAGAACCGTTCAGAGAAGTCTTCTGGAAAGTGGCCATCATAGAAAAAGTGCGACCAAAACTGGTGTGGAAACAAAACCAAGAGAACTATGAAGACACAAAGACGGTAGAGCTGAGCAAAGGCCACATTCTCGGGACTGATGAGTCAAACGTTGACATGGCCTGGGGAGATAAATGTCGGCAGCCGTGTAGGTGTCAGTGGTTCCTGGAGGATTTTGGGTTGGGGTTTTGAACATGGACGATGTGGTCATTAATAGAGTCTTAATGTTGAGTACAAGTAGATTCTCACACGGTACTATGAGGGAGACCTCTCATCTGAGCCAACTTCATTCTACAACATAATTGCCCCAAATACCGGGACAAGGTCATAAATAAACACAAAGACATGACCTCCACACAGCCCTGACATTGACTTTCATGAGAGCAGTTGGCAGAAGACTTGGGCAAGTTCTTCAAGATGTTTAAGACAACGTGGTAACCGACTACCTAAACTGATAGTATGTAAAAGAAAAGAGGAAATGATGGACTATTCCACCAAAGTTCTGAACTATATTAAAGGACAATGGATAATACCATTATATGGATGGACAATATGCGGAGCAATGGACCATACCACTATAATACTGAACTCCATGACAACGATAGATTATACCACCATAGCAGTGGACTAAAAGAGGAAACGCGGGATTACAGCCCCATACATTTTCTATAGGGAACACTAGAATTTGTAATCACCATAATACTGGACTATACGAGGGAATGCTGAACTTTACGAGGGAATGCCGGACTATACCTTCATGGTACTGGATCATATGAGGGAACGCTGGACTATACCACCATAGTATTGGACTATATGAGGGAACGCTGGACTATACCACCATAGTGCTGGACTGTATGAGGGAACGCCAGACTATACCACCATAGTTATGGACCATATGAGGGAACGCTGAACTATACCACCATAATACTGGACTGTATGAGGGAACGCCAGACTATACCACCATAGTTATGGACCATATGAGGGAACGCCGAACTATACCACCATAATACTGAACTATATGAGGGTACGCCAAACTATACCACCATAATACTGGACCGTATGAGGGAACGCCGAACTATACCACCATAATACTAGACCATATGAGGGAACACCGAACTATACCACCATAATACTGGACCATATGAGGGAACACCGAACTATACCACCATAATACTGGACTATATGAGGGAACGCCAGACTATACCACCATAGTTATGGACCATATGAGGGAACGCCGAACTATACCACCATAATACTGGACTATATGAGGGTACGCCAAACTATACCACCATAATACTGGACTATATGAGGGAACGCCAGACTATACCACCATAGTTATGGACCATATGAGGGAACGCCGAACTATACCACCATAGTACTGGACTATATGAGGGAACGCCGAATTATACCACCATAATACTGGACCGTATGAGGGAACGCCGAACTATACCACCATAATACTGGACTGTATGAGGGAACGCCAGACTATACCACCATAGTTATGGACCATATGAGTGAACGCCGAACTATACCACCATAATACTGGACTATATGAGGGAACGCCGAACTATACCACCATAATACTGGACTATATGAGGGAACGCCGAATTATACCACCATAAGGGTATGTGCACACACACTAATTACGTCCGTAATTGACGGACGTATTTCGGCCACAAGTCCCGGACCGAACACAGTGCAGGGAGCCGGGCTCCTAGCATCATACTTATGTACGATGCTAGGAGTCCCTGCCTCACTGCAGGACAACTCTCCCGTACTGTAATCATGTTTTCAGTACGGGAGAGTTGTCCTGCAGCGAGGCAGGGACTCCTAGCGTCGTACATAAGTATGATGCTTGGAGCCCGGCTCCCTGCAGTGTGTTCGGTCCGGGACTTGCGGCCGAAATACGTCCGTCAATTACGGACGTAAATAGTGTGTGTGCACATACCCTAATACTGGACTATATGAGGGAACGCCGAACTATACCACCATAATACTAGACCATATGAGGGAACGCCAGACTATACCACCACAATACTGGACTATATGAGGGAACGCCAGACTATACCACCACAATACTGGACTATATGAGGGAACGCCACACAATACCACCATGATAGTGGACTATATGACAGAATGTTGGACTATACCACCATGATAGTGGACTATATGACAGAATGTTGGACTATACCACCATGATAGTGGACTATATGACAGAATGTTGGACTATACCACCATGATAGTGGACTATATTACAGAATGTTGGACTATACCACCATGATAGTGGACTATATGACAGAATGTTGGACTATACCACCATGATAGTGGACTATATGACAGAATGTTGGACTATACCACCATGATAGTGGACTATATGACAGAATGTTGGACTATACCACCATGATAGTGGACTATATGACAGAATGTTGGACTATACCACCATGATAGTGGACTATATGACAGAATGTTGGACTATACCACCATGATAGTGGACTATATGAGGGAACGCCAGACTTTACCACCATAATACTGGATTACAAAAGGAAACATAAAGCTATAGCACATTAATATTGGACTACAAGAGGGAACGCCAGACTATACCACCATAACACTGGACTATATGAGAAGGAATGTGGGGGAAGTCTGGACTATATATAATAAATGAGTCCCTGTGACATTACAGGAACACCACATAGAAGTAGTTATTTATAAAGTGATAATATTTATCCACCAGATATAACATCCATCAGCCACTAAGTGGACCGGTGACACAGACCATGGCTCCATTTCCTGCAGCAGAGAAGAGGAGACGATAATTGATGAGACGTTTGTAATAATGAGGTTCACACTGAGACATCCTCATTAGTCCATGTGTATCTGTTAGTCCATGAGGTGGGACGTACGGCCTCCAGCTGAGAAGTCTTCATATAGGAACATGTCACAATCACAGAGATGACTTGATGCCGCATTTGTTTCTCACGCAGAGTAAATATAAAATATAGATATCAGCAGGTCTCCCCTTAATAGCACAAGACAGGCAAAGACCCAGCAGAGACGCAGAAATGCCGGAAGAGCAGAGACACAATGTCCCGTTCCCCATCCCATAAACTGGACGGGACTTCTTCTACGTCTTAAAGGATATATTAAAGATAACACTTGACTAACAACTCCTCATATAATGTTATTTTAACTACCCCTCTGTTAATAACCTTTAGGCGGGGGTGGTTTCATCATTATACAATTATCATAAGGAGCTACAAAGAAAAGTATGTGCCCCCTGTACATCCATATTGTGAAACATCTCATTCCAGAACTATTGGGTATTAATATGAAGCCGGTTCCTTCCTTCTGGTTCCTGCTATAACAGCCACTCTACTGGGAAGGCTTTGCACTAGATCTTGAGATACTGCTGAGGGATTCATGACCAGTCATCCATGAGAGCATTTAGTGAGGCCTGGCGCTGATATTGGATGAGGCCTGGCGCTGATATTGGATGAGGCCTGGTGCTGATGTCGTGTGAGGCCTGACGCTGATGTCGGGTGAGGCCTGGCGCTGATGTTGTGAGGCCTGTCGCTGATGTCGGGTGATGCCTGGCGCTGATGTTGTGTGAGGCCTGGCGCTGATGTCAGGTGATGCCTGGCGCTGATGTTGTGAGGCCTGGCGCTGATGTTGGATGAGGCCTGGCGCTCATGTTGGGTGAGGCCTGGCGCTGATGTTGGATGAGGCCTGGCGCTGATGTTGGATGAAGCCTTGTGCTGATGTTGGTTGAGGCCTGGTGATGATGTTGGGTGAGGCCTGGCGCTGATGTTGCATGAGGCCTTGTGCTGATGTTGGTTGAGGCCTGGCGCTGATGTTGGGTGAAGCCTTGTGCTGATGTTGGTTGAGGCCTGTTGGTGATGTTGGGTGAGGCCTGGCGCTGATGTTGGGTGAGGCCTTGTGCTGATGTTGGGTGAGGCCTGGCTCTGATGTTGGGTGAGGCCTGGCGTTGATGTTGGGTGAGGCCTGGCGCTGATGTTGGATGAGGCCTGGCGCTGATGTTGGATGAGGCCTGGTGCTGATGTTGGGTGAGGCCTAGCACTGACTCAACATCAGTGCCAGGTGTCATCCAACATCAGCACCAGGCGCTCTATAGAGGCTTGGCACTAATCTTGGTTGAGGCCTGGCACTGATATTGGATGAGGCCTGGCGCTGATGTTGGGTGAGGCCTGGCGTTGATGTTGGGTGAGGCCTGGCGCTGATGTTGGATGAGGCCTGGCGCTGATGTTGGATGAGGCCTTGTGCTGATGTTGGTTGAGGCCTGGTGATGATGTTGGGTGAGGCCTGGCGCTGATGTTGCATGAGGCTTAGTGCTGATGTTGGTTGAGGCCTGGCGCTGATGTTGGGTGAGGCCTTGTGCTGATGTTGGTTGAGGCCTGGCGCTGATGTTGGGTGAGGCCTGGCGCTGATGTTGGGTGAGGCCTGGCGCTGATGTTGGGTGAGGCCTGGCGTTGATGTTGGGTGAGGCCTGGCGCTGATGTTGGATGAGGCCTGGCGCTGATGTTGGATGAGGCCTGGCGCTGATGTTGGATGAGGCCTGGTGCTGATGTTGGGTGAGGCCTAGCACTGACTCAGCATCAGTGCCAGGTGTCATCCAACATCAGCGCCAGGCGCTCTATAGAGGCTTGGCACTAATGTTGGTTGAGGCCTGGCGCTGATATTGGATGAGGCCTGGCGCTGATGTTGGGTGAGGCCTGGTGCTGATGTTGGTTGAGGCCTGGTGGTGATGTTGGGTGAGGCCTGGCGCTGATGTTGGGTGAGGCCTGGCGCTGATGTTGGGTGAGGCCTTGTGCTGATGTTGGGTGAGGCCTGGCGCTGATGTTGGATGAGGCCTGGCGCTGATGTTGGATGAGGCCTAGCACTGACTCAACATCAGTGCCAGGTGTCATCCAACATCAGCGCCAGGCGCTCTATAGAGGCTTGGCACTAATGTTGGTTGAGGCCTGGCGCTGATATTGGATGAGGCCTGGCGCTGATGTTGGGTGAGGCCTTGTGCTGATGTTGGTTGAGGCCTGGTGGTGATGTTGGGTGAGGCCTGGCGCTGATGTTGGGTGAGGCCTGGCGCTGATGTTGGGTGAGGCCTGGCGTTGATGTTGGATGAGGCCTGGCGCTGATGTTGGATGAGGCCTGATGCTGATGTTGGGTGAGGCCTAGCACTGACTCAACATCAGTGCCAGGTGTCATCCAACATCAGCGCCAGGCGCTCTATAGAGGCTTGGCACTAATGTTGGTTGAGGCCTGGCGCTGATATTGGATGAGGCCTGGCGCTGATGTTGGGTGAGGCCTTGTGCTGATGTTGGGTGAGGCCTGGTGCTGATGTTGGTTGAGGCCTGGTGCAGATGTCGGGTGAGACTTGTCGCTGATGTCGGTTAAGGCTTAGCGCTGATGTCGGATGAGGCTTGGCATTGATGTGTGGTGAGGCCTGGCGCTGATGTCGGATGAGGACTGGCGTTGATGTCGTGTGATGCCGGATGCTGATGTTGGGTGAGCCCTGGCGCTGATGTTGGGTGAGGCCTGGTGCTGATATTGGGTGATAAGGCTGGGCTCTTAGTTGGGTGTTGGGTGGGTTGAGGTCATCTCAGCATAACATTCCCTATATTTGTGCCTTGGGGCTTTGTTATGTCAGCAGGAAAGGTCCCCAACCTGCGGCCACAAGGTCAGAGGCTCCAAATTCTCCACATTAAGATTTCCATTCTACTGAACTAAAGGCCCAAACCCGGAAGACCAGCCCGACCATCATTCTTGATTTCTCGATACATGTGAGCAGAATGTGTTCTCCTGGCATTAACCAAACCAAGATTCCTTTATTAGACGGTGCAGTGAGATCCATCCCCGTCTCAGGTCCCAGAGTCCAGTGTCAGTGGCTTTACAACTCTGCAGCTGCCACTTGGCATTGAGTATGAGCTCAGGTTTTGTGCAATTGCCTGACTATGGAGAACCAGATCCGCGTTCTTCCTAGTGAACAGTCCTGGTGAGGATATTGCGTACAGGTTTGAGGACGAGTGTTGGAAAACAGACGCTTTTTACGTCCCTCGCGTTTCTGGACTCTGTGCTCCGCTCTGTGGCCACCACGTCACAGCTGCACATCTCCAACAAATACATAATAGTAGTGGCCCCAAAAAATAAGAATTTTCAGCCTGAGTCGGTCTATTGTGTGAATCGTTTTATTTTGTATTTAGCCGTCTCTGAGTTATGCTGAATTACAACCAATAATGGCCCAGATGGGCCGTCACCCAGCTTTCTATAGACCCTGAATGGCATATATCTCACTTTTATGTAAAAGTTATTTTATCCCTTGCTGACTCTACTGTCTGTGTGTGTCAGTCTTTACTGCAGATCTGTTATTCTAATCATAAATCAGGAGCTCAGGATGAGCACAGCTAATGTATGTGAATGCCTGGAGTTGTGGATGGAAAGTGACTATAAATGATGAATCCCTGATATAATCAGGTCAGTGACACTGCTGCATCTGTGGCTGGGATGTGACAGGGGGGTCCTGGGGGGATCTATAGGAAACAATCATATGGAGGATCCATCTTTACATCAATGAGGGATGAGCAGCAGCGATAAACCACAAGTGGATAATAGAAGCTGTGATAATATTTGCTGTTATTGCCGCCTGGCGCAGCTTCACGTTCGCAGCAATTGTCTGATGAAAATCGTCTCTTGAACAGTCACTTGTGGAATCATTTCATCGCCGCGGTCGGGAGCGCAGCAATTCACGCTGAATAAAATCTACATAACATGACATAGACCAGGCTAGAGCGTGCGTACAGCAGAGGGGCCCAATCAAATCAAAATGAGGCCCCTGCTGGTGTATGCATTGCACCCCACTACCCACTGTAGGGACCATATACTCCAATCACAGACAAAGCTGCTTTAAAAAAAATGCTGCTATTTGCTATGCAGAATGTTCCTCAGGTTTATCTGCACTGTGACCTAATAGCTTATCTCTGTGTAATTGCCCTCTCCACTCCCACAATGCACTGCTCTCCAGCAGAACTCTGAATGCAGCTCTGGAGGTGACTGGAGTATAAGACTTGGTGAGACAACATTATATTTAGATATATTCTGTAAAGTGGAGTTTTCTGGAGAATGACGGCCAGTCGCCAACCGCTTCTCATCAGTAGAACATAAAGGACATTATAATATCATACGCTCATAGAAGAGATAGAGATCAGAATCCAATATAAACATTAGAGCGCCGCCCTAGTGTCCAGTGCACTGAGCTATAGACACCGGTATCGCCCATGTGCCGGCATCCTCAGGATCTTTTCCTGTACAGTGGATGCAGATTTTTCTATATATTATAAATGATCTACAACCTGTGGATCTCCAGCTGATGTAAAACTACAACTCACAGCATTTGTCTCTCAGGCCATGCTGGGAGTTGTAGTGTCAGAACAGCCAGAAAGTCACAGGTTGCAAACCATCGCCTAAAGCTCGGTTACTCCAGGACAGACCGGCCCAACGGAGAACCAAACGATCCTCCAGGGGCCCCCGGATAAGAAGCACTAAGAATCATTATCGCTGGGGGTCCCAAGATACCCCAGCCCCCCACGGTCACTTATCCCCCTGCGTGTCTAACAAGAGGATCGGCTCCTCCACTCGTCTGCTGACAGGAGATCAGCGTCTCAGCTTTTGTCCAGAATCATTTTTAGGATTTGTAGACAAATAAGACAATCAAAGGTTCTGCTGGTGGCAATGGAATCATCTGCTCTACTCTAGCGCCACCAAGAGGCAGAGAGCGGTATGACAGGCTGCACCTTCCTCACATCTCAATACAAGGTGGCAACAACCATCACTGCCCGGCAGAATATTAGGCTCTGTTCACACTTGCATTTCTCCTTCTTTGTCAGGTTTCCATTTCTTTTTTAAGGTTAGAAAGGCGCAGCATGCGGTGATATTCTGTCCAAATGGACCCGACATGTAAAAACGGTACACGGGAGAGGCAGGAGTCGGAAGCGTACCGGGAGAGTGACTGGACTTCCATAATCCATACATAACTGACAGATCAATGGGCATTATCAATCCGACATGGGGAGAGGTCACGTCCGGTAGCGAACCTCCCACGGTGCCCACGCAGCATGGTGACTGGCACAGAGCTGACGCTTGGTCCACCCCCGTTTCCATGCAGGGCAGCACTGCATACAATGGGGCAGATATATTAATTATTTCCGAAATGTACCCAGGATAAATCTAGACCAGGCCGGTGGAAACTGCGCCAAATTCATTACATTACGATACAACGTCCTGGACGCTTTTTACGTTCTTAACCTCTTGACTGGCGCATGTTACATTAGTATTTTGCGCCAAAACAGCAGTGTGGATTTCACCGTGAGACTAATGCAGCTTCTATGTACAAGATGCTGCGGTGTCCGAGCAGAACGACGGGGGATGGGGCATTTGGGGGCCCATGGATGGTAATGGGGGGATATTAATGCCATTGGTTACACCTACCAATAATGAGACGTCTGCCCTCAGACCTCATATGAGTCACGGAAAGTGTTCCATATCTTCCACATTAACAAAACCTGGGGTACGAGAGGCCGGAATAAATTGTATAATTTCGGAGATTTGGTTTAGCGCTCTCACAATATGGTACGTGGTCTCTTTAATCCATGAAAGGTACACAGCACCATCTAGTGGTCAGATGTCATATTGCTTACCTGCGCACATTGCCGCTCCTTTGTCATCACTTTCTGTGGCCTGAGGTCGCTGTCACATCTGCCGTCTCAGTGTCACATCCCTCCGGCTGAATGGGACAGAAAAGAGAAAACTCTTCAACAGTATTTTACAGGATGACTCAGAAAAAGGAGAATGTCCAAAATATTCTGCAACCGCTACAAAGAGCAATGAGGCATCTACAGTCTCACAAAATAGCAGCAAACAGAGGCGGCTGCTGATCCGAGCGGAAATCACAGCTGAGGAAATATTGTTCTCTCTAGAACTTTAGAATTATGTTTTAGAATATTTTACACAACGGCTGAAGTAGCAGTTTTACTAAGATAAGATTATGTCTGCAATTATCCATCCGACCACCAGAGTTAAAGAGATTAGAACATTCAGTTTTACAGCAAGCTGTAGAATGAGATTCCTTGTTTGCTTAGCTGTTGTGCTGACATCTAGTGGCCAATTTTAAAACTGAAATATTTAATAAGTTATTTAAAATCATTTAACATTTTCAAAATATTTTTTAAAAAAAGTGAGAAAAGAGGCATGAACCTGGGGTGGTGCCCTCCGCACTGTGCAGGTTTATACAGCTCATAGGACGTCTCGTCTGGAGCGTCTGTTTTTTTTATTATAATGTTTTACATTTTGTCACTACTTTTGGACTCAGTTTTGTGGCTGTTATGCAGCAGAATTTCAGTCTGAATTTTACGTTTCTCACCAGAGATGTGGATCCTTTGGACTGCAATCAGTTTGGCGCTGGATAATCTGTGGTGCGAAGTCTAAGGAATCTCCGTTCTTGACCCTTAACCCCGCAAGGAGGTGTGGACTTTACTAGATGGATTCCCAGGTTGTCGTCCCCAGAGTAGTCACCGACTGGCGGTGGAACGCGCATTAGGAACGTTAGGGGGATCGGAGGCAAATTTAGGAACAGAGGCAAGTGCCGTCACCAGAACGGTCAGGATACAAGTCTGGGCACGAGACAAGGACGTAGTCAGAGGAGCAGAACTACAGGTACCAGGAGACAGGAGCGGAATCCAGGAACAAGGTCAGGAACACACGGATCTGGTGAAGGAATATTGGTTGGGTTCCTCTAGGTCGACGCGGCTGGAGATTGGTGAGTTGTCAGTGGGGACCCGCCGCTGGAACGGGAATAGAGTAACACCAAAATAACAAAGAAGAGGGAGCAAGAGACAGCCAGGAAAACATGAAAAACAAGAAGACCATGAAGATGAAGAAAAGAAAGATGATGATAAAGAAGCGGAAGAAGGATGAAAATGATAAAGAAGATCATGTAGAAGAAGAAGATGATGATGAAGAAGCGGAAGGATGAAGATGATAAAAAAAGATCATGTAGAAGAAGATGATGATGATGATGATGAAGAAGCGGAAGAAGGATGAAGATGATAAAGATCATGTAGAGGAAGATGATGATGATGATGATGATGATGATGAAGAAGCGGAAGGATGAAGATGATAAAGAAGATCATGTAGAAGAAGATGATGATGATGATGATGAAGAAGAAGCGGAAGGATGAAGATGATAAAAAAGATCATGTAGAAGAAGATGATGATGATGATGAAGAAGCGGAAGAAGGATGAAGATGATAAAGATCATGTAGAGGAAGATGATGATGATGATGAAGAAGCGGAAGGATGAAGATGATAAAGAAGATCATGTAGAGGAAGATGATGATGATGATGAAGAAGAAGCGGAAGGATGAAGATGATAAAAAAGATCATGTAGAAGAAGATGATGATGATGATGATGATGAAGCGGAAGAAGGATGAAGATGATAAAGATCATGTAGAGGAAGATGATGATGAAGAAGCGGAAGGATGAAGATGATAAAAAATGTATTACAAAAAAAAAAGACTATGAATTAAGAAAAAAAACACAAAAAGTAGAGGTAGAAAATAGAGATGCTGATGATGAAGATGATGAAAAGTTTGAAGGAGATGAAGTAACTGATGTTGCGGTGAAGGGGTCGCAGTCTTCGCAGTACAGACCTCGTGTCCCGGGTGGCAGGATCCATGTCCCCAGTATTGGCGCGGTCCCTGCACTTTTATCTATGACACCAGTAATTATCCAGTCACTTCCCGGGATCTGTATGGACAGTGACAGATGAGAGGAGGCGGCAGCTCCATTATCTGACAACCAGAATCCCACACCCCGGCCATTAACCCCACACATAGCAATAAAATCTGCAGTACTATAGAGAAGATGAGTAAATGAGACACCGCGGGCCTCCTGCCCCCAACTCATAAACCTACAGATTGGCCTGTAACCTTTAATTGTGTTTTAGCTAAAGATATAACCTGTATTTATAGCCGGAGTCATCTCTATATGAATAACATCTTCTTACAGGTTTATAGGGTTCATATATACAACAAATCAGAGTAATGAGAGAAGATAGATAGATAGATAGATAGATAGATAGATAGATAGATATGAGATAGATAGATAGATAGATAGATAGATAGATATGAGATAGATAGATAGATAGATAGATAGATAGCCATCTTGCAGCGCGGTTCATTCAGATGCTGAGGTATTTTTACAGACATAAAATATTCAGTGACAACTCGTTCGGTGCGCGTCTATTTGACAACTTCGATTCTCTCCATCTGTGAGCGGAATGATCCGGGTTGGGAATTGTTTTGCACTCACCATACGGCTCTCCGCATCTATTTATCTGGAAGGGATTGAACTGATCCAGTAAGATGGTGGAGAGAATAGAGAGTGCGGGAGAGGCAGCGGCATACGTCCTGCGATATAAGCACCGCCTCCTGCGCCTGATGACGCCACGGAAACATTGCTGCATTAGGCATTAAAAACGTAACTTCCTTACACTTTCCACCATTATTTCATACCATTAAGGAGCTTTTAAATTCTGTTTCTTTCAGCAGCTAGATGTTCTCTTTATCCTCTGCAAGACTGTGGGAACCAAGTTGTCAGACCTCATTCCTATTTTGTCTGAAAAATTCGGCAATGTTTGTAGATGTCTCTTGGATCCTGTATTTTATATACCATGACCAAAGTGAAATCCGACAACCTTATTTCCACTCTCTTACGGCAAAAGGTGCTGTATCTAGTGACCCCCACTGATCCCGAGAACATGTTTACCCCGCGGTCCCTGTGCACCCCATATAAATGGAGCAGTACTGTGCATGCTCAGCCAGTCCATACAGACATGGCTGGTTGGTTGGTTGGTTGGCAGGTTGGGGGAGTTTGGGGTGGAAGAACTTGACTGGCCGCACAGAGCCCTGACCTCAACCCCATCCAACACATTTGTGATTGTCTTGACTCTGGGGGTTTGTACGGAAAGTCTCTAGAAACAGTGGTAGATCAGAGAATTCCGGAGGCCTCTCGTTCCAAGATGGGAATTGCCCATGCCAGGGCTTTGCCAGCGAGGAAAGAAATAATAAACGCTACCTTGGCCTCATCAGAGGGGAAGAGATGGGCACGTAACTTAAAGTGGATCGTACATTGATTGATAAAGCCTCTACAGGCCTTAGGATTCCTGTCGTAGCGAGGCGGTAGAGGCAGCAAAATTGTAGACCCAGGGCAGAAAGGAGGAGTAACAGGTAGTGGAACAGCGGAAGCAGCCAGAGGGGAAGGAAGATCCAAACGGCTGATTATCGAATTTAGTGCCTGTAGGAGCTGATCCGGCGTGCCCGGAGGTCAAGCATGTCCGTTTGCATCACCTGGACTGCGATATTGGGTTGACCAGCAGGATCCCTGGCCTGAGCGTACTGTCACGACTCTGGGGGTATGTGGACCCACTAGGCAACTCCCCCATAGCGGAGACGTCACTGGACTAGTGATCATACATGTAATACACATTGTCATCTCCCCCGGGTATTGTCCGGTATCACAGGGAGACATCTCTGGACTAGTGATCATACATGTAATACACATTGTCATCTCCCCGGGTATTGTCCGGTATCACAGGGAGACATCTCTGGACTAGTGATCATACATGAAATACACATTGTCACCTCTCCCGGGTATTGTCCGGTATCACAGGGAGATGTCTCTGGACTAGTGATCATACATGTAATACACATTGTCACCTCTCACGGGTATTGTCCGGTATCACAGGGAGACGTCTCTGGACTAGTGATCATACATGTAATACACATTGTCATCTCTCCCGGGTATTGTCCGGTATCACAGGGAGACGTCTCTGGACTAGTGATCATACATGTAATACACATTGTCACCTCTCACGGGTATTGTCCGGTATCACAGGGAGACGTCTCTGGACTAGTGATCATACATGTAATACACATTGTCATCTCTCCCGGGTATTGTCCGGTATCACAGGGAGACGTCTCTGGACTAGTGATCATACATGTAATACACATTGTCACCTCCCCGGGTATTGTCCGGTATCACAGGGAGACGTCTCTGGACTAGTGATCATACATGTAATACACATTGTCATCTCTCCCGGGTATTGTCCGGTATCACAGGGAGACGTCTCCGGACTAGTGATCATACATGTAATACACATTGTCATCTCCCTCCCCGGGTATTGTCCGGTATCACAGGGAGACGTCTCTGGACTAGTGATCATACATGTAATACACATTGTCATCTCCCCGGGTATTGTCCGGTATCACAGGGAGACGTCTCCGGACTAGTGATCATACATGTAATACACATTGTCATCTCTCCCGGGTATTGTCCGGTATCACAGGGAGACGTCTCCGGACTAGTGATCATACATGTAATACACATTGTCATCTCTCCCGGATATTGTCCGGTATCACAGGGAGACGTCTCTGGACTAGTGATCATACATGTAATACACATTGTCATCTCCCCGGGTATTGTCCGGTATCACAGGGAGACGTCTCCGGACTAGTGATCATACATGTAATACACATTGTCATCTCTCCCGGGTATTGTCCGGTATCACAGGGAGACGTCTCCGGACTAGTGATCATACATGTAATACACATTGTCATCTCTCCCGGGTATTGTCCGGTATCACAGGGAGACGTCTCTGGACTAGTGATCATACATGTAATACACATTGTCATCTCTCCCGGGTATTGTCCGGTATCACAGGGAGACGTCTCCGGACTAGTGATCATACATGTAATACACATTGTCATCTCTCCCGGGTATTGTCCGGTATCACAGGGAGACGTCTCCGGACTAGTGATCATACATGTAATACACATTGTCATCTCTCCCGGGTATTGTCCGGTATCACAGGGAGACGTCTCCGGACTAGTGATCATACATGTAATACACATTGTCATCTCTCCCGGGTATTGTCCGGTATCACAGGGAGACGTCTCTGGACTAGTGATCATACATGTAATACACATTGTCATCTCCCCCGGGTATTGTCCGGTATCACAGGGAGACGTCACTGGACTAGTGATCATACATGTAATACACATTGTCATCTCTCCCGGGTATTGTCCGGTATCACAGGGAGACGTCTCTGGACTAGTGATCATACATGTAATACACATTTTCATCTCCCGGGTATTGTCCGGTATCACAGGGAGATGTCTCTAGACTAGTGATCATACATGTAATACACATTGTCATCTCCCCCGGGTATTGTCCGGTATCACAGGGAGACGTCTCCGGACTAGTGATCATACATGTAATACACATTGTCATCTCCCCGGGTATTGTCCGGTATCACAGGGAGACGTCTCTGGACTAGTGATCATACATGTAATACACATTGTCATCTCCCCGGGTATTGTCCGGTATCACAGGGAGATGTCTCTAGACTAGTAATCATACATGTAATACACATTGTCATCTCCCCGGGTATTGTCCGGTATCACAGGGAGACGTCTCTGGACTAGTGATCATACATGTAATACACATTGTCACCTCTCCCGGGTATTGTCCGGTATCACAGGGAGACGTCTCTGGACTAGTGATCATACATGTAATACACATTGTCACCTCTCCCCGGGTATTGTCCGGTATCACAGGGAGACGTCTCTGGACTAGTGATCATACATGTAATACACATTGTCATCTCTCCCGGGTATTGTCCGGTATCACAGGGAGACGTCTCCGGACTAGTGATCATACATGTAATACACATTGTCATCTCTCCCGGGTATTGTCCGGTATCACAGGGAGACGTCTCCGGACTAGTGATCATACATGTAATACACATTGTCATCTCTCCCGGGTATTGTCCGGTATCACAGGGAGACGTCTCCGGACTAGTGATCATACATGTAATACACATTGTCATCTCTCCCGGGTATTGTCCGGTATCACAGGGAGACGTCTCTGGACTAGTGATCATACATGTAATACACATTGTCATCTCCCCCGGGTATTGTCCGGTATCACAGGGAGACGTCACTGGACTAGTGATCATACATGTAATACACATTGTCATCTCTCCCGGGTATTGTCCGGTATCACAGGGAGACGTCTCTGGACTAGTGATCATACATGTAATACACATTTTCATCTCCCGGGTATTGTCCGGTATCACAGGGAGATGTCTCTAGACTAGTGATCATACATGTAATACACATTGTCATCTCCCCCGGGTATTGTCCGGTATCACAGGGAGACGTCTCCGGACTAGTGATCATACATGTAATACACATTGTCATCTCCCCGGGTATTGTCCGGTATCACAGGGAGACGTCTCTGGACTAGTGATCATACATGTAATACACATTGTCATCTCCCCGGGTATTGTCCGGTATCACAGGGAGACGTCTCCGGACAAGTGATCATACATGTAATACACATTGTCATCTCCCTCCCCGGGTATTGTCCGGTATCACAGGGAGACATCTCTGGACTAGTGATCATACATGTAATACACATTGTCACCTCTCCCGGGTATTGTCCGGTATCACAGGGAGACGTCTCTGGACTAGTGATCATACATGTAATACACATTGTCATCTCTCCCGGGTATTGTCCGGTATCACAGGGAGACGTCTCTGGACAAGTGATCATACATGTAATACACATTGTCATCTCCCTCCCCGGGTATTGTCCGGTATCACAGGGAGACATCTCTGGACTAGTGATCATACATGTAATACACATTGTCACCTCTCCCGGGTATTGTCCGGTATCACAGGGAGACGTCTCTGGACTAGTGATCATACATGTAATACACATTGTCATCTCTCCCGGGTATTGTCCGGTATCACAGGGAGATGTCTCTGGACTAGTGATCATACATGTAATACACATTTTCATCTCCCGGGTATTGTCCGGTATCACAGGGAGATGTCTCTAGACTAGTAATCATACATGTAATACACATTGTCATCTCCCCGGGTATTGTCCGGTATCACAGGGAGACGTCTCCGGACTAGTGATCATACATGTAATACACATTGTCATCTCCCTCCCCGGGTATTGTCCGGTATCACAGGGAGACGTCTCTGGACTAGTGATCATACATGTAATACACATTGTCACCTCCAAAGGTATTGTCCGGTATCACAGGGAGACGTCTCTGGACTAGTGATCATACATGTAATACACATTGTCATCTCCCCCGGGTATTGTCCGGTATCACAGGGAGATGTCTCTGGACTAGTGATCATACATGTAATACACATTGTCATCTCCCCGGGTATTGTCCGGTATCACAGGGAGACGTCTCTGGACTAGTGAACATACATGTAATACACATTGTCATCTCCCCGGGTATTGTCCGGTATCACAAGGAGACGTCTCTGGACTAGTGATCATACATGTAATACACATTGTCACCTCTCCCGGGTATTGTCCGGTATCACAGGGAGACGTCTCTGGACTAGTGATCATACATGTAATACACATTGTCATCTCCCCGGGTATTGTCCGGTATCACAGGGAGATGTCTCTGGACTAGTGATCATACATGTAATACACATTGTCATCTCCCCGGGTATTGTCCGGTATCACAGGGAGACGTCTCTGGACTAGTGATCATACATGTAATACACATTGTCACCTCCCCGGGTATTGTCCGGTATCACAGGGAGACGTCACTGGACTAGTGATCATACATGTAATACACATTGTCATCTCTCCCGGGTATTGTCCGGTATCACAGGGAGATGTCTCTGGACTAGTGATCATACATGTAATACACATTGTCATCTATCCCGGGTATTGTCTGGTATCACAGGGAGACGTCCCTGGACTAGTGATCATACATGTAATACACATTGTCACCTCCCCAGGTATTGTCCGGTATCACAGGGAGACGTCTCTGGACTAGTGATCATACATGTAATACACATTGTCATCTCCCCCGGGTATTGTCCGGTATCACATGGAGATGTCTCTGGACTAGTGATCATACATGTAATACACATTGTCATCTCCCCGGGTATTGTCCGGTATCACAGGGAGACGTCTCCGGACTAGTGATCATACATGTAATACACATTGTCACCTCCCCGGGTATTGTCCGGTATCACAGGGAGACGTCTCTGGACTAGTGAACATACATGTAATACACATTGTCACCTCTCCCGGGTATTGTCCGGTATCACAGGGAGACGTCTCTGGACTAGTGATCATACATGTAATACACATTGTCATCTCCCCGGGTATTGTCCGGTATCACAGGGAGATGTCTCTGGACTAGTGATCATACATGTAATACACATTGTCATCTCCCCGGGTATTGTCCGGTATCACAGGGAGACGTCTCTGGACTAGTGATCATACATGTAATACACATTGTCATCTCTCCCGGGTATAGTCCGGTATCACAGGGAGACGTATTTGGACTAGTGATCATACATGTAATACACATTGTCATCTCCACGGGTATTGTCCGGTATCACAGGGAGACGTCTCTGGACTAGTGATCATACATGTAATACACATTGTCATCTCCCCGGGTATTATCCGGTATGACAGGGAGACGTCTCTGGACTAGTGATCATACATGTAATACACATTGTCATCTCCCCCGGGTATTGTCCGGTATCACAGGGAGACGTCTCTGGACTAGTGATCATACATGTAATACACATTGTCATCTCCCCCGGGTATTGTCCGGTATCACAGGGAGACGTCTCTGGACTAGTGATCATACATGTAATACACATTGTCATCTCTCCCGGGTATTGTCCGGTATCACAGGGAGACGTCTCTGGACTAGTGATCATACATGTAATACACATTGTCATCTCCCCGGGTATTGTCCGGTATCACAGGGAGACGTCTCTGGACTAGTAATCATACATGTAATACACATTGTCATCTCCCCCGGGTACTGTCCGGTATCACAGGGAGACATCTCTGGACTAGTGATCATACATGTAATACACATTGTCACCTCTCCCGGGTATTGTCCGGTATGACAGGGAGACGTCTCTGGACTAGTTATCATACATGTAATACACATTGTCATCTCTCCCGGGTATTGTCCGGTATCACAGGGAGATGTCTCTGGACTAGTGATCATACATGTAATACACATTGTCATCTCTCCCGGGTATTGTCCGGTATCACAGGGAGACGTCTCTGGACTAGTGATCATACATGTAATACACATTGTCATCTCCCCCGGGTATTGTCCGGTATCACAGGGAGACGTCTCTGGACTAGTGATCATACATGTAATACACATTTTCATCTCCCCGGGTATTGTCCGGTATCACAGGGAGACGTCTCTGGACTAGTGATCATACATGTAATACACATTGTCATCTCTCCCGGGTATAGTCCGGTATCACAGGGAGACGTATCACAGGGAGACGTCTCTGGACTAGTGATCATACATGTAATACACATTGTCATCTCCCCGGGTATTGTCCGGTATCACAGGGAGACGTCTCTGGACTAGTGATCATACATGTAATACACATTGTCATCTCTCCCGGGTATAGTCCGGTATCACAGGGAGACGTATTTGGACTAGTGATCATACATGTAATACACATTGTCATCTCCACGGGTATTGTCCGGTATCACAGGGAGACGTCTCTGGACTAGTGATCATACATGTAATACACATTGTCATCTCCCCGGGTATTATCCGGTATGACAGGGAGACGTCTCTGGACTAGTGATCATACATGTAATACACATTGTCACCTCTCCCGGGTATTGTCCGGTATCACAGGGAGACGTCTCTGGACTAGTGATCATACATGTAATACACATTGTCATCTCTCCCGGGTATTGTCCGGTATCACAGGGAGACGTCTCTGGACTAGTGATCATACATGTAATACACATTGTCATCTCCCCGAGTATCGTCCGGTATCACAGGGAGACGTCTCTGGACTAGTGATCATACATGTAATACACATGGTCATCTCCCCCGGGTACAGTCCGGTATCACAGGGAGACATCTCTGGACTAGTGATCATACATGTAATACACATTGTCATCTCCCCGGGTATTGTCCGGTATCACAGGGAGACGTCTCCGGACTAGTGATCATACATGTAATACACATTGTGATCTCTCCCGGGTATTGTCCGGTATCACAGGGAGACGTCTCTGGACTAGTGATCATACATGTAATACACATTGTCACCTCTCCCGGGTATTGTCCGGTATCACAGGGAGACGTCTCTGGACTAGTGATCATACATGTGAAAAACACTAGAAACAGGAGTCATGCACTATTGTAATACAATTTGCCAATGGCATAGAAAAATAATTTTTATTGGACAATACAAAATACATAGAGTTAAAAAAGACTACAAATCTGAAGACTGTACACCTCCCAAGTGATGAGGATGAACCTAAAGGAACCGCTCCTTGTATGGCAGTTGCAGGAGGGAAGAGCTTAACTAACAGATAGCAAATACTAACTAGGACTAAGGCAGAGAATACAAAAGAGTAATACTCGGTATAAAAGTTAGGGTATGCAAATGTAAGTAAGTACCAGCATACATACAGCCAGAGTCACAAAAGTAAACGAAGGTAAATATTGTGAATGGATTCCAAACTGAGCAAAACAGTATGTGCTCTCAAAGAATCCTCACAAAAATAGACAAAGTCTTCCCAGAATATTATCGCCACAAGAAAGGAGCAGGTAAATATGTACAGCACAGCATAGAGTGTTACTAACCCATATGGTTCCTGTAGTTCAGTATCTTCCAGAGTACAGAGAGACCCCGACGCGCGTTTCGCGTGGATGGCTTTTTCAAAAGGGGTATACTAACTTCAACTAAAGCCTTCCACTTTAAATATGCTTGAGCAACCCGATCAGCTGTTAGGATTTGACCAATGGGATCTCCCCGGCCGTGCCTGTCAGGCTAAGACACCGCGAGACTCGCGCACCTGAGAGCCGAGCTCCCACTGCGCACGCGCGGCTCCGGAAACCACGCATGCGCAGAAGAGAACAAACGGCAGACAGAGCTAAAGCCAGCGGTGACGCGCCTGACAGGCAGGGCCGGTACAAACACTCATAGAATGAGACACCCAGGGTAAGTTCCAAATTGAAACAGATTTTAATGCTCCGGAAAGATAAATAAAATAAATAAAAGATACTCTGTTATATACATTTCTAGTGGGACAAAAATTAAGGAAGACTATGTAATATATCAAAAACCCCCGGAGGGGGGAAGGGAATAGTGACAAGTGACAACCATAAACGCAGTGATAAACAAATACAATATAGAAATCAAATAAATAAATAAACATTTATCATTTCATATAAATAAATTAATAAGCTGAAAGTGCACAGGAATAAATCCCTAATAAACTAACATAATAATGTTATGTTAACAGCATACGATGCTGAAAAACAACAACAGTGAAAGACGCCCCCACCGCGAGGAGGGGGATATATTGTAACTGACTAAACAGTGACATTATATATTTACTCCAAAAAATATATCAATCCTACGACATTTGAATAGAACATACATAATGTGATTATTTGTAATAACAGTGAATAAAAAATAAAAAATAAAAAAATAATAAAAATAAAATAAAAAAATAAAAAAGTAAATATAATAGTGAAGAATAAATAAAAAACGTTATTATAAAGTGTAATAGAATGTCCCACAGCGTATAGAGACGTTTAATACGACTCCAAACAGATCCGTACAACAAAGATTGGAGTCCCGCAACACTCTTGACAGATGCCTCAAATATCGATCTCAGGTCAGTATAGATGTATATGATCAGACACGGCAAAAGTGGAAGACTAGAAGAGGAAAAATTAAAAATTAATAGACATACAGTATAAACACACAAAATTTAAAAAATGGTAGGAGAATTATAGGAAGGACGCAAAGCTAAGTGTCTCATTCAGACCAACAGGGGCCATTGTTCCAAGGGTGATAATCCACTTGCACTCCCTCTGAGCTAACAATTTCTTGACGTCCCCACCTCTGATACCACAGATCACCCTGTCTATCCCCCATGCTTTAAATGATTTTGGATCACCTGCATGATAGGTTTTAAAATGTTTGGGGATTGTTTTGAGCAGTGTGAGATCTTCAATATCCCTAGCAGCGACTATGTCGCGCACATGTTCTCTAATTCTGATCCGTAATTGTCTGGATGTCAGACCAATATATACCTTCGAGCAGCCGCATGTAGCATAATATATGACATTCGTTGTGCTGCAAGATATATAGTGACGGATCTTAAACTCTCTATTCTCAGTCATAGAGGAAAAAATAGATGTACGGACCATATTTGTGCACGCCACACAGTCGCCGCATGGGTAACAACCTTGTCTAGGGTTTCTTGATGAAAATACATTAAGTTCTTTTGGCACGTAGTGGCTTTTCACCAGCATGTCTTTTAAATTCATACTTCTACGTGCCGTCATTTGTGGTTTTAGAGATAATTTATCGACAAAAGCGGGTTCTGAATGCAGAATTGGCCAATGTTTTTCCAGCACCACTCTCATCGCTTGCCATTGGTTGTTATATGTGGTAATATAGCGGATGTTATTATCTTCACTCTTATTAATGGTATTCTTAATTGGTGGGTGCAGAATGGAATTACGATCTGTAGTTTTTGCCCTTCTGTAGCCCTTCTTAATACTTCTGTGGCTATATCCCCTGTCTCGGAATCTCTCCTCTAAATCTCTTGATTGCCTCTCAAAGTTACCGTCTGAAGAGCAGATGCGCCTCATTCTCAAGAATTGGCCAATAGGGACGGCCCCAATCGTGGACTGGCTGTGGGCAGAGGTGGCATGTAACAAGGAATTGACGGATGTCTTCTTTCGAAACACATCAGTCTGAAGACATCCCATGCTATCCACCTCAATACTGATGTCCAAAAACTCAACCCGATGTTTATCAAAAACATAGGTCAATTTAATGTTCAAATCATTAGTATTAAGACCCTGCATAAAATGTATGAGCTCAGTCTCCGTCCCCTGCCAAAAAAAGAGGACATCATCTATATAGCGCATCCAGCACTGCACATGGTCAGCGGCGCGCGCGCCGTCACCAAGGAAAACCTGCCTCTCCCAAAGACCGAGAAACAGGTTTGCATATGACGGCGCGCACGCCGCACCCATGGCAGTGCCTCGCTTCTGTAAATAAAATACGTCCTTAAAAACAAAAAAATTATGCATCAGGACGTATTCCAGTAGTTCCACAACCAGTTCACAGGTAGGGCCGTCCCAATTGCTCATCCCCAGAAAGAGGCGCACAGCATCAATCCCATCAGCATGTCGAATGCTGGTGTACAGCGATTCAATGTCAGCTGTAACTAGAAAAGTATCCGCATCAAGGGCAACACCATCTATCCTCCTCAAAACATCTGTTGTATCCCTGACATGGGACAAGGGTGGGAACATCGTGATATGGCCAACCGATAAATATGAAAGGGAGGCCTATAGGCAATTGAGGGACAAAGATACCTATCAAAGGTTGGCATTTAACCCAGTGGGTAAATTTTCAGTTGAACTATCTAAAGTTCTGAATCTGGCCTTTGAGAAAGGTTTAATTCCTAAAAACATACTTACTGGCCTCACGGTTCAATGTCCAAGGATACCTACGCTGTATTTTCTGCCGAAGGTCCACAAAAATATGACAGATCCCCCAGGACGCCCTATAGTCTCAGGGATTGGGGGACTCTGTGACCCGGTCTGTAGATTTATTGACCATTACCTCAAACCCCTGGTGGAATGTTTACCATCCCATGTCAGGGATACAACAGATGTTTTGAGGAGGATAGATGGTGTTGCCCTTGATGCGGATACTTTTCTAGTTACAGCTGACATTGAATCGCTGTACACCAGCATTCGACATGCTGATGGGATTGATGCTGTGCGCCTCTTTCTGGGGATGAGCAATTGGGACGGCCCTACCTGTGAACTGGTTGTGGAACTACTGGAATACGTCCTGATGCATAATTTTTTTGTTTTTAAGGACGTATTTTATTTACAGAAGCGAGGCACTGCCATGGGTGCGGCGTGCGCGCCGTCATATGCAAACCTGTTTCTCGGTCTTTGGGAGAGGCAGGTTTTCCTTGGTGACGGCGCGCGCGCCGCTGACCATGTGCAGTGCTGGATGCGCTATATAGATGATGTCCTCTTTTTTTGGCAGGGGACGGAGACTGAGCTCATACATTTTATGCAGGGTCTTAATACTAATGATTTGAACATTAAATTGACCTATGTTTTTGATAAACATCGGGTTGAGTTTTTGGACATCAGTATTGAGGTGGATAGCATGGGATGTCTTCAGACTGATGTGTTTCGAAAGAAGACATCCGTCAATTCCTTGTTACATGCCACCTCTGCCCACAGCCAGTCCACGATTGGGGCCGTCCCTATTGGCCAATTCTTGAGAATGAGGCGCATCTGCTCTTCAGACGGTAACTTTGAGAGGCAATCAAGAGATTTAGAGGAGAGATTCCGAGACAGGGGATATAGCCACAGAAGTATTAAGAAGGGCTACAGAAGGGCAAAAACTACAGATCGTAATTCCATTCTGCACCCACCAATTAAGAATACCATTAATAAGAGTGAAGATAATAACATCCGCTATATTACCACATATAACAACCAATGGCAAGCGATGAGAGTGGTGCTGGAAAAACATTGGCCAATTCTGCATTCAGAACCCGCTTTTGTCGATAAATTATCTCTAAAACCACAAATGACGGCACGTAGAAGTATGAATTTAAAAGACATGCTGGTGAAAAGCCACTACGTGCCAAAAGAACTTAATGTATTTTCATCAAGAAACCCTAGACAAGGTTGTTACCCATGCGGCGACTGTGTGGCGTGCACAAATATGGTCCGTACATCTATTTTTTCCTCTATGACTGAGAATAGAGAGTTTAAGATCCGTCACTATATATCTTGCAGCACAACGAATGTCATATATTATGCTACATGCGGCTGCTCGAAGGTATATATTGGTCTGACATCCAGACAATTACGGATCAGAATTAGAGAACATGTGCGCGACATAGTCGCTGCTAGGGATATTGAAGATCTCACACTGCTCAAAACAATCCCCAAACATTTTAAAACCTATCATGCAGGTGATCCAAAATCATTTAAAGCATGGGGGATAGACAGGGTGATCTGTGGTATCAGAGGTGGGGACGTCAAGAAATTGTTAGCTCAGAGGGAGTGCAAGTGGATTATCACCCTTGGAACAATGGCCCCTGTTGGTCTGAATGAGACACTTAGCTTTGCGTCCTTCCTATAATTCTCCTACCATTTTTTAAATTTTGTGTGTTTATACTGTATGTCTATTAATTTTTAATTTTTCCTCTTCTAGTCTTCCACTTTTGCCGTGTCTGATCATATACATCTATACTGACCTGAGATCGATATTTGAGGCATCTGTCAAGAGTGTTGCGGGACTCCAATCTTTGTTGTACGGATCTGTTTGGAGTCGTATTAAACGTCTCTATACGCTGTGGGACATTCTATTACACTTTATAATAACGTTTTTTATTTATTCTTCACTATTATATTTACTTTTTTATTTTTTTATTTTATTTTTATTATTTTTTTATTTTTTATTTTTTATTCACTGTTATTACAAATAATCACATTATGTATGTTCTATTCAAATGTCGTAGGATTGATATATTTTTTGGAGTAAATATATAATGTCACTGTTTAGTCAGTTACAATATATCCCCCTCCTCGCGGTGGGGGCGTCTTTCACTGTTGTTGTTTTTCAGCATCGTATGCTGTTAACATAACATTATTATGTTAGTTTATTAGGGATTTATTCCTGTGCACTTTCAGCTTATTAATTTATTTATATGAAATGATAAATGTTTATTTATTTATTTGATTTCTATATTGTATTTGTTTATCACTGCGTTTATGGTTGTCACTTGTCACTATTCCCTTCCCCCCTCCGGGGGTTTTTGATATATTACATAGTCTTCCTTAATTTTTGTCCCACTAGAAATGTATATAACAGAGTATCTTTTATTTATTTTATTTATCTTTCCGGAGCATTAAAATCTGTTTCAATTTGGAACTTACCCTGGGTGTCTCATTCTATGAGTGTTTGTACCGGCCCTGCCTGTCAGGCGCGTCACCGCTGGCTTTAGCTCTGTCTGCCGTTTGTTCTCTTCTGCGCATGCGTGGTTTCCGGAGCCGCGCGTGCGCAGTGGGAGCTCGGCTCTCAGGTGCGCGAGTCTCGCGGTGTCTTAGCCTGACAGGCACGGCCGGGGAGATCCCATTGGTCAAATCCTAACAGCTGATCGGGTTGCTCAAGCATATTTAAAGTGGAAGGCTTTAGTTGAAGTTAGTATACCCCTTTTGAAAAAGCCATCCACGCGAAACGCGCGTCGGGGTCTCTCTGTACTCTGGAAGATACTGAACTACAGGAACCATATGGGTTAGTAACACTCTATGCTGTGCTGTACATATTTACCTGCTCCTTTCTTGTGGCGATAATATTCTGGGAAGACTTTGTCTATTTTTGTGAGGATTCTTTGAGAGCACATACTGTTTTGCTCAGTTTGGAATCCATTCACAATATTTACCTTCGTTTACTTTTGTGACTCTGGCTGTATGTATGCTGGTACTTACTTACATTTGCATACCCTAACTTTTATACCGAGTATTACTCTTTTGTATTCTCTGCCTTAGTCCTAGTTAGTATTTGCTATCTGTTAGTTAAGCTCTTCCCTCCTGCAACTGCCATACAAGGAGCGGTTCCTTTAGGTTCATCCTCATCACTTGGGAGGTGTACAGTCTTCAGATTTGTAGTCTTTTTTAACTCTATGTATTTTGTATTGTCCAATAAAAATTATTTTTCTATGCCATTGGCAAATTGTATTACAATAGTGCATGACTCCTGTTTCTAGTGTTTTTCATAATTATCTTGGAGTTTCTATTCTGACAAAGGGAGGTTTAAATCCGCACATGCTGGTGACCTAGCCCTCATAACCATTTTCCTGTTGAGACATATGTTTATAAGTAGTGATCATACATGTAATACACATTGTCATCTCCCGGGTATTGTCCGGTATCACAGGGAGACGTCTCTGGACTAGTGATCATACATGTAATACACATTGTCATCTCCCCCGGGTACTGTCCGGTATCACAGGGAGATGTCTCTGGACTAGTGATCATACATGTAATACACATTGCCATCTCCCCGGGTATTGTCCGGTATCACAGGGAGACGTCTCCGGACTAGTGATCATACATGTAATACACATTGTGATCTCTCCCGGGTATTGTCCGGTATCACAGGGAGACGTCTCTGGACTAGTGATCATACATGTAATACACATTGTCACCTCTCCCGGGTATTGTCCGGTATCACAGGGAGACGTCTCTGGACTAGTGATCATACATGTAATACACATTGTCATCTCCCGGGTATTGTCCGGTATCACAGGGAGACGTCTCTGGACTAGTGATCATACATGTAATACACATTGTCATCTCTCCCGGGTATTGTCCGGTATCACAGGGAGACGTCTCTGGACTAGTGATCATACATGTAATACACATTGTCATCTCCCCCGGGTATTGTCCGGTATCACAGGGAGACGTCTCTGGACTAGTGATCATACATGTAATACACATTGTCATCTCTCCCGGGTATAGTCCGGTATCACAGGGAGACGTATTTGGACTAGTGATCATACATGTAATACACATTGTCATCTCCCCGGGTATTGTCCGGTATGACAGGGAGACGTCTCTGGACTAGTGATCATACATGTAATACACATTGTCACCTCTCCCGGGTATTGTCCGGTATCACAGGGAGACGTCTCTGGACTAGTGATCATACATGTAATACACATTGTCATCTCTCCCGGGTATTGTCCGGTATCACAGGGAGACGTCTCTGGACTAGTGATCATACATGTAATACACATTGTCATCTCTCCCGGGTATTGTCCGGTATCACAGGGAGACGTCTCTGGACTAGTGATCATACATGTAATACACATTGTCATCTCCCCGGGTATTGTCCGGTATCACAGGGAGACGTCTCTGGACTAGTGATCATACATGTAATACACATTGTCATCTCCCGGGTATTGTCCGGTATCACAGGGAGACGTCTCTGGACTAGTGATCATACATGTAATACACATTGTCATCTCTCCCGGGTATAGTCCGGTATCACAGGGAGACGTCACTGGACTAGTGATCATACATGTAATACACATTGTCACCCCTCCCGGGTATTGTCCGGTATCACAGGGAGACGTCTCTGGACTAGTGATCATACATGTAATACACATTGTCACCTCTCCCGGGTATTGTCCGGTATCACAGGGAGACGTCTCTGGACTAGTGATCATACATGTAATACACATTGTCATCTCCCCGGGTATTGTCCGGTATCACAGGGAGATGTCTCTGGACTAGTGATCATACATGTAATACACATTGTCATCTCCCCGGGTATTGTCCGGTATCACAGGGAGACGTCTCTGGACTAGTGATCATACATGTAATACACATTGTCACCTCTCCCGGGTATTGTCCGGTATCACAGGGAGACGTCTCTGGACTAGTGATCATACATGTAATACACATTGTCATCTCTCCCGGGTATTGTCCGGTATCACAGGGAGACGTCTCTGGACTAGTGATCATACATGTAATACACATTGTCATCTCCCCGAGTATTGTCCGGTATCACAGGGAGACGTCTCTGGACTAGTGATCATACATGTAATACACATTGTCATCTCTCCCGGGTATTGTCCGGTATCACAGGGAGACGTCTCTGGACTAGTAATCATACATGTAATACACATTGTCATCTCCCCGGGTATTGTCCGGTATCACAGGGAGACATCTCTGGACTAGTGATCATACATGTAATACACATTGTCACCTCTCCCGGGTATTGTCCGGTATGACAGGGAGACGTCTCTGGACTAGTGATCATACATGTAATACACATTGTCACCTCTCCCGGGTATTGTCCGGTATCACAGGGAGACGTCTCTGGACTAGTGATCATACATGTAATACACATTGTCATCTCTCCCGGGTATTGTCCGGTATCACAGGGAGACGTCTCTGGACTAGTGATCATACATGTAATACACATTGTCACCTCCCCGGGTATTGTCCGGTATCACAGGGAGACGTCTCTGGACTAGTGATCATACATGTAATACACATTGTCATCTCCCCGGGTATTGTCCGGTATCACAGGGAGACGTCTCTGGACTAGTGATCATACATGTAATACACATTGTCATCTCCCCGGGTATTGTCCGGTATCACAGGGAGACGTCTCTGGACTAGTGATCATACATGTAATACACATTGTCATCTCCCCCGGGTATTGTCCGGTATCACAGGGAGACGTCACTGGACTAGTGATCATACATGTAATACACATTGTCATCTCTCCCGGGTATTGTCCGGTATCACAGGGAGACGTCTCTGGACTAGTGATCATACATGTAATACACATTTTCATCTCCCGGGTATTGTCCGGTATCACAGGGAGATGTCTCTAGACTAGTGATCATACATGTAATACACATTGTCATCTCCCCCGGGTATTGTCCGGTATCACAGGGAGACGTCTCCGGACTAGTGATCATACATGTAATACACATTGTCATCTCCCCCGGGTATTGTCCGGTATCACAGGGAGACATCTCTGGACTAGTGATCATACATGTAATACACATTGTCACCTCTCCCGGGTATTGTCCGGTATCACAGGGAGACATCTCTGGACTAGTGATCATACATGAAATACACATTGTCACCTCTCCCGGGTATTGTCCGGTATCACAGGGAGACGTCTCTGGACTAGTGATCATACATGTAATACACATTGTCATCTCTCCCGGGTATAGTCCGGTATCACAGGGAGACGTATTTGGACTAGTGATCATACATGTAATACACATTGTCATCTCCCCGGGTATTGTCCGGTATGACAGGGAGACGTCTCTGGACTAGTGATCATACATGTAATACACATTGTCACCTCTCCCGGGTATTGTCCGGTATCACAGGGAGACGTCTCTGGACTAGTGATCATACATGTAATACACATTGTCATCTCTCCCGGGTATTGTCCGGTATCACAGGGAGACGTCTCTGGACTAGTGATCATACATGTAATACACATTGTCATCTCTCCCGGGTATTGTCCGGTATCACAGGGAGACGTCTCTGGACTAGTGATCATACATGTAATACACATTGTCATCTCCCCGGGTATTGTCCGGTATCACAGGGAGACGTCTCTGGACTAGTGATCATACATGTAATACACATTGTCATCTCCCGGGTATTGTCCGGTATCACAGGGAGACGTCTCTGGACTAGTGATCATACATGTAATACACATTGTGATCTCTCCCGGGTATAGTCCGGTATCACAGGGAGACGTCACTGGACTAGTGATCATACATGTAATACACATTGTCACCCCTCCCGGGTATTGTCCGGTATCACAGGGAGACGTCTCTGGACTAGTGATCATACATGTAATACACATTGTCACCTCTCCCGGGTATTGTCCGGTATCACAGGGAGACGTCTCTGGACTAGTGATCATACATGTAATACACATTGTCATCTCCCCGGGTATTGTCCGGTATCACAGGGAGACGTCTCTGGACTAGTGATCATACATGTAATACACATTGTCATCTCCCCGGGTATTGTCCGGTATGACAGGGAGACGTCTCTGGACTAGTGATCATACATGTAATACACATTGTCACCTCTCCCGGGTATTGTCCGGTATCACAGGGAGACGTCTCTGGACTAGTGATCATACATGTAATACACATTGTCATCTCTCCCGGGTATTGTCCGGTATCACAGGGAGACGTCTCTGGACTAGTGATCATACATGTAATACACATTGTCACCTCCCCGGGTATTGTCCGGTATCACAGGGAGACGTCTCTGGACTAGTGATCATACATGTAATACACATTGTCATCTCCCCGGGTATTGTCCGGTATCACAGGGAGACGTCTCTGGACTAGTGATCATACATGTAATACACATTGTCATCTCCCCGGGTATTGTCCGGTATCACAGGGAGACGTCTCTGGACTAGTGATCATACATGTAATACACATTGTCATCTCCCCCGGGTATTGTCCGGTATCACAGGGAGACGTCACTGGACTAGTGATCATACATGTAATACACATTGTCATCTCTCCCGGGTATTGTCCGGTATCACAGGGAGACGTCTCTGGACTAGTGATCATACATGTAATACACATTTTCATCTCCCGGGTATTGTCCGGTATCACAGGGAGATGTCTCTAGACTAGTGATCATACATGTAATACACATTGTCATCTCCCCCGGGTATTGTCCGGTATCACAGGGAGACGTCTCCGGACTAGTGATCATACATGTAATACACATTGTCATCTCCCCCGGGTATTGTCCGGTATCACAGGGAGACATCTCTGGACTAGTGATCATACATGTAATACACATTGTCACCTCTCCCGGGTATTGTCCGGTATCACAGGGAGACATCTCTGGACTAGTGATCATACATGAAATACACATTGTCACCTCTCCCGGGTATTGTCCGGTATCACAGGGAGACGTCTCTGGACTAGTGATCATACATGTAATACACATTGTCATCTCCCCGGGTATTGTCCGGTATCACAGGGAGACGTCTCTGGACTAGTGATCATACATGTAATACACATTGTCATCTCTCCCGGGTATTGTCCGGTATCACAGGGAGACGTCTCCGGACTAGTGATCATACATGTAATACATATTGTCATCTCTCCCGGGTATTGTCCGGTATCACAGGGAGACGTCTCCGGACTAGTGATCATACATGTAATACACATTGTCATCTCTCCCGGGTATTGTCCGGTATCACAGGGAGACGTCTCCGGACTAGTGATCATACATGTAATACACATTGTCATCTCTCCCGGGTATTGTCCGGTATCACAGGGAGACGTCTCTGGACTAGTGATCATACATGTAATACACATTGTCATCTCTCCCGGGTATTGTCCGGTATCACAGGGAGACGTCTCCGGACTAGTGATCATACATGTAATACACATTGTCATCTCTCCCGGGTATTGTCCGGTATCACAGGGAGACGTCTCCGGACTAGTGATCATACATGTAATACACATTGTCATCTCTCCCGGGTATTGTCCGGTATCACAGGGAGACGTCTCCGGACTAGTGATCATACATGTAATACACATTGTCATCTCTCCCGGGTATTGTCCGGTATCACAGGGAGACGTCTCTGGACTAGTGATCATACATGTAATACACATTGTCATCTCCCCCGGGTATTGTCCGGTATCACAGGGAGACGTCACTGGACTAGTGATCATACATGTAATACACATTGTCATCTCCCCGGGTATTGTCCGGTATCACAGGGAGACGTCTCCGAACTAGTGCTCATACATGTAATACACATTGTCATCTCTCCCGGGTATTGTCCGGTATCACAGGGAGACGTCTCTGGACTAGTGATCATACATGTAATACACATTGTCATCTCCCCGGGTATTGTCCGGTATCACAGGGAGACGTCTCTGGACTAGTGATCATACATGTAATACACATTGTCATCTCTCCCGGGTATTGTCCGGTATCACAGGGAGACGTCTCTGGACTAGTTATCATACATGTAATACACATTGTCATCTCTCCCGGGTATTGTCCGGTATCACAGGGAGATGTCTCTGGACTAGTGATCATACATGTAATACACATTGTCATCTCTCCCGGGTATTGTCCGGTATCACAGGGAGACGTCTCTGGACTAGTGATCATACATGTAATACACATTGTCATCTCCCCGGGTATTGTCCGGTATCACAGGGAGACGTCTCCGAACTAGTGATCATACATGTAATACACATTGTCATCTCCCCGGGTATTGTCCGGTATCACAGGGAGATGTCTCTGGACTAGTGATCATACATGTAATACACATTGTCATCTCCCCGGGTATTGTCCGGTATCACAGGGAGACGTCTCTGGACTAGTGATCATACATGTAATACACATTGTCATCTCTCCCGGGTATTGTCCGGTATCACAGGGAGACGTCTCTGGACTAGTGATCATACATGTAATACACATTGTCATCTCCCCGGGTATTGTCCGGTATCACAGGGAGACGTCTCTGGACTAGTGATCATACATGTAATACACATTGTCATCTCTCCCGGGTATTGTCCGGTATCACAGGGAGACGTCTCTGTACTAGTGATCATACATGTAATACACATTGTCATTTCCCCGGGTATTGTCCGGTATCACAGGGAGATGTCTCTGGACTAGTGATCATACATGTAATACACATTGTCATCTCTCCCGGGTATTGTCCGGTATCACAGGGAGACGTCTCTGGACTAGTGATCATACATGTAATACACATTGTCATCTCCCCGGGTATTGTCCGGTATCACAGGGAGACGTCTCTGGACTAGTGATCATACATGTAATACACATTGTCATCTCTCCCGGGTATTGTCCGGTATGACAGGGAGACGTCTCTGGACTAGTGATCATACATGTAATACACATTGTCACCTCTCCCGGGTATTGTCCGGTATGACAGGGAGACGTCTCCGGACTAGTGATCATACATGTAATACACATTGTCACCTCCCCGGGTATTGTCCGGTATCACAGGGAGACGTCTCTGGACTAGTGATCATACATGTAATACACATTGTCATCTCTCCCGGGTATTGTCCGGTATCACAGGGAGACGTCTCTGGACTAGTGATCATACATGTAATACACATTGTCATCTCTCCCGGGTATTGTCCGGTATCACAGGGAGACGTCTCTGGACTAGTGATCATACATGTAATACACATTGTCATCTCCCCGGGTATTGTCCGGTATCACAGGGAGACGTCTCTGGACTAGTGATCATACATGTAATACACATTGTCATCTCTCCCGGGTATTGTCCGGTATCACAGGGAGACGTCTCCGGACTAGTGATCATACATGTAATACACATTGTCACCTCCCCGGGTATTGTCTGGTATCACAGGGAGACGTCCATGGACGGGGGTCACTGCTTCATAATACAGACCTCCGCACTCACCGCTGTGTGTATTATGTACTGGGAGCCCTGCACACAGACATGACGCACATACAGATGCTGACGGCTGTGTGCAGAGATCTCCCGTCACAGGACTTGGACAGAACATGAGCTGAGAGCGACGCTGTCAATCACACTGACTCCTCCCATTCTCTGGGGACTTGGACCAGTCATCACTTTAACCTGTGGTCAGTGGCGTAGCTATAGGGGTCGCAGCGGTCGCAGTTGCGACCGGACCCCTAAGCCTAGGGGGCCCACGGGTCCCCGTTGCCATACAGCATGTTTCCTAACTAAATCTTCTGTGCCGTGAAGCCGGCACTTCCTGGTTACGGTCACATGGTACACTTAGTGTACCATGTGACCGTGTTGTCACGTGACACATCTTCCAGACAGAGCAGAAGAGTCGGTGCAGAGGACTCCAGGTAAGCTGCAGTGTAATGTAATGTATTGTGTTGCAATGTAATGTATTGTAATGTAAAGTATTGTGTTGTTTGCGTTGGAGAGGGGGGGGCGTTAAATCACAGCCCCCCCCCTCCTCCACCGCAAACTGCACAATACAGTATAGTGCACATGACTGTATGAGAGCGGGGCTGCGGCTGTGTAATACAGCCATTGCCCCGCTCCTGAGTCTTGACATGTGCGCGCCGTCAGGATGATGAGATGCGGCCGGCGCTGCACTAATGATTGCCGGCACTGAAGACAGAACATGGCGGCCGCACTGCAAAACACCCCCATGTTCTGTCCTCAGTGCCTGAACCGCCGCTCATTAGTGCAGCGCCGGCCGCATCTCCTCATGCTGACCGCGCGCGCACTTGTTGTCAGGAGCGGGGCAATGACTGTATTACACAGCCGCAGCCCCGCTCTATAACTGTGGAGATCAGAGAAACCTCTCCTCTCCGCCGCTGTTCTCCTGAATGCTGCGATCAAAGCTGACTGCAGCATTCAGGGGAAAGTGAGGAGGGGTATGCCCCTGGATCGCACCACAAGGAATGCCTGTGACGCGATTAAGGGACATACCATATATGGGCAGACAGCCCAGGGTCTATTGAAGGACCCCAGGGCTGTCCTACCATATTTCCTGTTGTTAGGGCATACTGAGGTATGTCCTAACAACTGCCTGTGTACTATCAGTATACAGGATAATGTACAGGTATATAGCTATAGGCCAGTACATTGAAGTTTAAAAATAAAGTAAAAACAAAGTAATGTTAAATAAAAAAAATTACATTCACCTTTTTTTACAATAAACATTAAAATAAGTCTCAATACATAAAACGTGCACATATTCGTATTGGCGCGGCCGTAATAACCTGCACAACTATTTTTTTGCATCATTTATGATGTGTACTCTGTAAAATAATAAAATAAAAATTGCTTTCTATCACTTAGGCCCCATTTACACGACCGTGCCAGCAATCACGGCCCGCGATTGCGGGCACGGCCGGCTGCCACCCGCATTTTCGGGCCGTGCTCCCATACAAAGTATGGGAGCACGGCCCGCAAAATGCAAAAGGACGGACACCCATCCGTAGCGCTACGGAAATGTGTCCGCGCTCAATGAAAGTGAACGGTCCATTTTTGCAGACCGCACTTGCGGTCCGCAAAAACTGAGGTTATTTACGGTTGTGTGCATGGGGCAGACAGGCAGCGAACTGACAGAAGATCCTCCATTACTCTGAACAGTCCGTGCTGGGACCTGTAGTTCCCGGGAGAGGCCGGCACCAGCCCAACCTCACGTGGATGAACACCATAAAATACAACTTTTAAGAATAAACATCAGGGAAATGTCAAATAACGCTGCGCCATTTCTTAGCCTGTTTATATCGGACATGCCCCAACCTATGATGTTTGACGCACAAATAGTCCCAATAACCCCGCTCATCACACCCCTTAATAAACACACCAGACCCTAGTAATATAGACCCCCTCCCCCCGCGCGGAGACCGACAGGCTGTTGCACGAACGGGGAGAGGTGAATTTTGAGCAGATTTGATTGGGAGCCTTACATAGGAATACACAAGCCTCATCTGCACCGTTCAGGGTTACCGGAAGGCCGGGTGTCACCTCCGGTGGGAACTGTAATGGCAGCCATATTGGTTGTCACGCAACTTTCCCAGAATTAGAAAAAACGAAGAAGCAGCCGGCATTTTCGGATTCCTTAAAATATTCTTGAAAGCCAACACAATGGAAGCATTGCTGGTGGTCAGATCCTTGAGCATGCTGGGAGTTGTAGTTTCACAACTGGCTGGAGCACCATTGGTCGCTGACTGCTGCCCTGAAGCATGATGGGAGCTGTAGTTCTGTAGTACCAGTGTTAGAAGCTGCCCTTAGTAGACATGGCGGCCGATTATATTTGGTCTCCCTCTTGTGTTTCCATTAGTAATCATGTCGCTTCTGAGGATGATTTATTATTGCCACTATCAATCATGGCCCCTCAGTTTATGACGTCCGCTTGCCACTCTCAAAAATGTCGGCTGCTAATAATAAGAGATATACCTGTATGCCCTTTTCGAACATGGCGGCCGAAGCTCCGCCTTACTGAGACACATGGCGGCGGAAGCCTCATCTCCAGTGTGATCGGGAAGGAAACGTGTCCAGGAAGCGGAGGATGGCGAGGAAGAAGAGGGAGAAGCTGAGTGTGGCCAAGGAGGTGAGAAGCCGCGGAGCCTGGAGGACTAACGGGGAGGTGTCACCCCAGTGCTGGGGAGCGGGGTCCCGGCTGTATGTCAGTCACTATGGCGCCCCCTGTGTCTGCTCTGTGTATGACATTTCCTTGTGTTCTGTCCTATAGATTTCTTGCTATGGCGCCCCCTGTGTCTGCTCTGTGTATGACATGTCCCTGTATTCTGTCCTATAGATCAGTGTCAGTCACTATGGCGCCCCCTGTGTCTGCTCTGTGTATGACATGTCCCTGTATTCTGTCCTATAGATCAGTGTCAGTCACTATGGCGCCCCCTGTGTCTGCTCTATGTATGACATGTCCCTGTATTCTGTCCTATAGATCAGTGTCCGTGACTATGGCGCCCCCTGTGTCTGCTCTGTGTATGACATGTCCCTGTATTCTGTCCTATAGATCAGTGTCAGTCACTATGGCGCCCCCTGTGTCTGCTCTGTGTATGACATGTCCCTGTATTCTGTCCTATAGATCAGTGTCAGTCACTGTGGCGCCCCCTGTGTCTGCTCTGTGTATGACATGTCCCTGTATTCTGTCCTGTAGATCAGTGTCAGTCACTATGGCGCCCCCTGTGTCTGCTCTATGTATGACATGTCCCTGTATTCCGTCCTATAGATCAGTGTCAGTCACTATGGCGCCCCCTGTGTCTGCTCTGTGTATGACATGTCCCTGTATTCCGTCCTATAGATGTGTTGCTATGGCGCCCCCGGTGTCTGCTCTGTGTATGACATTTCCTTGTGTTCTGTCCTATAGATTTCTTGCTATGGCGCCCCCTGTGTCTGCTCTGTGTATGACATGTCCCTGTATTCTGTCCTGTAGATCAGTGTCAGTCACTGTGGCGCCCCCTGTGTCTGCTCTGTGTATGACATGTCCCTGTATTCTGTCCTATAGATCAGTGTCAGTCACTATGGCGCCCCCTGTGTCTGCTCTGTGTATGACATGTCCCTGTATTCTGTCCTGTAGATCAGTGTCAGTCACTATGGCGCCCCCTGTGTCTGCTCTGTGTATGACATGTCCCTGTATTCTGTCCTATAGATCAGTGTCAGTCACTATGGCGCCCCCTGTGTCTGCTCTGTGTATGACATGTCCCTGTATTCTGTCCTATAGATCAGTGTCCGTGACTATGGCGCCCCCTGTGTCTGCTCTGTGTATGACATGTCCCTGTATTCTGTCCTATAGATCAGTGTCAGTCACTATGGCGCCCCCTGTGTCTGCTCTATGTATGACATGTCCCTGTATTCCGTCCTATAGATCAGTGTCAGTCACTATGGCGCCCCCTGTGTCTGCTCTGTGTATGACATGTCCCTGTATTCTGCCCTATAGATCAGTGTCAGTCACTATGGCGCCCCCTGTGTCTGCTCTGTGTATGACATGTCCCTGTGTTCTGTCCTATAGATCAGTGTCAGTCACTATGGCGCCCCCTGTGTCTGCTCTGTGTATGACATGTCCCTGTGTTCTGTCCTATAGATCAGTGTCAGTCACTATGGCGCCCCGTGTCTGCTCTATGTATGACATGTCCCTGTATTCCGTCCTATAGATCAGTGTCAGTCACTATGGCGCCCCCTGTGTCTGCTCTGTGTATGACATGTCCCTGTATTCTGTCCTGTAGATCAGTGTCAGTCACTATGGCGCCCCCTGTGTCTGCTCTGTGTATGACATGTCCCTGTGTTCTGTCCTGTAGATCAGTGTCAGTCACTATGGCGCCCCCTGTGTCTGCTCTGTGTATGAAATGTCCCTGTGTTCTGTCCTATAGATCAGTGTCAGTCACTATGGCGCCCCCTGTGTCTGCTCTGTGTATGACATGTCCCTGTATTCTGTCCTATAGATCAGTGTCAGTCACTATGGCGCCCCCTGTGTCTGCTCTGTGTATGACATGTCCCTGTATTCTGTCCTATAGATCAGTGTCAGTCACTATGGCGCCCCCTGTGTCTGCTCTGTGTATGACATGTCCCTGTGTTCTGTCCTATAGATCAGTGTCAGTCACTGTGGCGCCCCCGGTGTCTGCTCTGTGTATGACATGTCCCTGTATTCTGTCCTATAGATCAGTGTCAGTCACTGTGGCGCCCCCTGTGTCTGTGGAGTGATAGTTTCAGGGTAGACTATCATTTTATTGGTGCGTATGACGTGGCGGCTGATTCCGGACGGGTTCACACGCAGCATAAATACTGCAGATTTTCCGCAAGGCATTTCATTATGGAAAATCGTCAGCAGAAGCAGCGAAGTGGATGATATTTGAACAAATCTCATCCAGACGCAGCGTCAAAAACCCGCCGAAAAAAACGCTCCTAAATTGACCCGTGGTACGATTTATTTTTATTAATGATATTTGCGTAATCGCTGCTTCTTTGTTGCGGGTTTCACACTGAATTCGCTGCTGAGGTAAAACCCGCAAGAAAAGCTGCAAAAATCGAAACTCGGAGAGAGAAAAAAAAGTCTATAATTACCCAGAATTCTCTGCTCCAGCGTCCGGGCCGGCCTCCAGGGATGACGTTTCATCCCATGTGACTGCTGCATCATCCCGGGAGGCCGGACTGCACGTCAACGGAGCGGCACATCGCCATGACTACGGCCGGGGTAAGTGTGAGCGGTTTTTTTCTAGCGCTGCTTCCCGCAGAAATTCCTTCCAAAAAACGGCACCACAATGTGCTGCGGGCTGGAGGTCGGATACGTTGTTTAGTTTTACGTGGTGTATCCGACCCGTGGGAACCACAATTCCTAATTGCGCAGTTTTTCCGGCAGATCGACGGCGTTGAGGAGCGGCTGGAGTCCTGCAGGAACAGCCTGGAAGATGTCGACTACAAATTACGCCAAGTTGAGCTGACGGAGGAAGGAAGGTGAGCGGGGGCCACGGCGCGGAAGGCGAAGTCGCCGGCCTGAGGCGCGATCATGAGAATCACACAGCGGGTCTTTGCATTTTCTAGAATTTTCATGGATGAGAAATGGCGACTATAGTAGCGTTATCCTTAATTGTCTAAGTATTGGACCCCTCGTTGGGTCGTGGGAATCTTTATGGGGGAGGTGCACGGCCCCCTCTGTCGATTGTGGCTTTCAGTTCAGGGAGTCCATGTTTTCCGCGCCGGTTTGACGTCTGACCGTTCTTATTCCACAGAAAATCATTAGAGAAGGAGAAGAACTCGCTCACCAGCAAGGTGTCGCATTATGGTAAGTAGGGGGAGGGGCATATGTACACCTGCACGGAGGGGGCGGAGCATGACAAAGTATCCAGTATTAAATATAGTGCAGAGAGAGGGTGGGGCATGACACAGAGGAATTGACGGCACGCTCCGGCCACAACAGATACTGTTCTGTACCTAGTGAGAGGCGGAGCATGACACAAGGATTTAAAAAAAATACCAGAGGCCCCGCCCCTTGTACTTGGCATAACAATGTATCAGTTCTGCCAGGACCGTTCCTTTAAACATAGTGCAGGACGTGAGGTGGGAGGAGCGTGACACATGATGGGGTGGAGCATGACGTGAAGGATTCGAGGTGTAAATACGGTGCTGGTTTCCAATTAACCCACGAGCTGCTTTGTCTTTTCAGAGAAGGAGCTGAAATCCCTACGACACGAGAACCGTAAGAACGCGCTGGTGTCCTTCGCCCTCTTCTCCCTCATCGTGGTGGGGTATTGCTGCTGGACCATGTGACGGTGGCGGGTGAGGAGGCTCCATGACGTCTCCCGCTTTACAGATATGAATGTCGGGGGGGGGGGTCGAGGAGCAGTTTCCAATAGCAGCGCCACGTTCCAGCTCCTGTCCCCTCCCCCACTTCTGAATGTAGTCCATCGTACGGTGATGTTCCCGGTTTCCGCCTCAGTCGCTGCCTGGAAAGATTATAAGAGGATTGAACTAGGAAACCCTCCAGAACGGCACCTGCAGCGGCTCATGAATATTAATGAGCGCCGCGGTGATGTCACCATCCTGCTGACTGCCTCCACACGGTCTGACCAGCGCTGTCGTTTCTATCAATGAGGATGTGGAATGTTTGTTTTCATACATCCCGGGGATCCACTACTGGGGTCCGGGAGGGGGAGCAGTAAAGACGTAATCTTCTGCGCAGTTATTCATCTTGGTAAGGCCGCGTTCACACCTGGGGAAGTGCTCATGTGGATGTGGAATTCAAAACCCCACACATAGTGGATAAAAAAAAGACTTGCATGCTGCGGATTCTCACCCATTGCAAAGCATCCGCCACATCTGCACAGATCCGGGGGCGACTACCACTAATGACGGCCGCCCCCCGGCGGTCCAGAGCCTGGATGGCAAATAAACCTGCGTTCTTTTTACTGCTGTAACTGTGTCAGTCTTTACTGCAGCTCTGGAATTCTATTAGTGAAGCAGGAGGCTCAGGATGAGCTGTAGATCCTTCTCATAGGGCACAAAAAAATGTATATCATAGAAACCATCAGTGACCTGAGCGTCCAGCGTTGTGGCCATATTACAGCTCTGCCGACCTTGTCAGAGGAGAAGATGGGCATGGCCGTGTGCATGAGGCCCATCCCCCGGAATCGCGTTTGCGGGAACAACCAGCCGCCGACGCCCGCATTTTCGGGCTGTGCTCCCATACAAAGTATGGGAGCACGGCCCGTAAACAACAAAAAGTAGGGAATGCTCCAGAACTCCCGACACAGGTCTACAGCACGGTCACCTATCCGTAGCGCTAAAGAAAGGTGTCCGTGGGTGGGTCCGTAATTGCGGACCGTATTGCGGTACAATTACGGAGATTTTTTACAGTCGTGTGCACGGCGCCTTGCTGTAGAAAATTCTGTTCCGTGTGGTCGAGTCGTCTATAGTGTATTATGTAAACGATCCGAGAGGGACTCAAAATAACAGTGAAGAGAAGTTCCCGCTTGCGTTGTTTGGCTTCGTTCACATCTGCGTCAGGGTCCCGTGCTGGCGTTTTGTCGGAGCTTCGCGTCAGAACGGGACCCGGACTGAAACAAATGGAAACGGTTTGCATCACCTTTTAATTTCACTGGTGACGGATCCGGTGCAAATGGTTTCCATTTGTCACCGGCGTGCAGGGGTTTCGCTGTTTTGACGGAATCAATAGCGTAGTCGATTAGTGAGTGTCAAAAACAACGGAACCGTCAACGGTGACAAACGGAAACCATGAGCACCGGATCCGTCACCATTAACATCATGGGTGAGGGAGGCGGCCAGGCCCGACTTGTTCCAGCAGCGTCCGTGTAAAACGTTATTCAGCCCGAACAGTGAACGCCATAAAAACCCACAACGCTGGAATTACTGGAAAGCCATTGCGGTCACATTCATGGCCACGACTGCTGTTTCCACGGTCCGTGCATTGCCCGGGAGCCTGGACCGCAAAAAGATCGGACATGTCTTATTACGGCCGCATTTTGCGGTCCAGGCACGAGGCCTAATTGTTAATCTCGCCTCCCAAAAAATGGGATAGAAAGTAATCAGTCGTCTGTACTCAAACGGTCGCAATGAAACCTACAGGTTGTCCTGCAAAAAACAAACCGCCGCCCAGCGACATCCACAGAAAATACAAGCGTGCGGATTATTTCAATTATTATATAAAGGACAGAAAAACCTAAAAAAAAAACAATCTACGGTCCGTAATTTTGTTCTGGTAACGAGCCGCGGAATAAAGTTGTCGTTTATAACGCGCGGAGAACGCCGTTAAAAAAAAAAAAAAAAAAGATGGTGGAACCGTCATTAGCGGCCGTACGACGGCCAACGGAAGTGTGCATGAGGCCTAAGAGTAATGGGACTTACAGATGTAGCCATCTTTATCTGGACTTTTAAGTGTCAAGAAACTTTAAAGGGGAATGTTACATGACAACAGTCTGAATCCGACTCCGGTGGCACCATAAGTCAAAGGGGATCATTCTGTGTCACTCATACAGGCACCAGAACTTCCTGTATGATGTCATCACATGGACTGTTCCACATGAGGGGGGGGCACTCCTATCACAGTTATAATTGAGATCACAGCTCAGCCTCCCCCGCTCTATGCTTATAATCTCTTATCTAGCAGGATAATTACACTGTCCTCCCCAGCAAGCAGAGATGGTACCGGCTCTAGCCACCCTTTAAAGGGTTATTCCCAGAATCAACGTTTATCACCCATCCACAGGATGTCTGATCGCTGGAACCCCCAACCGATCACTAGAACGGAGGTCCCAGGCCCCTGTTCATCTTCAACGCATCCCCCGCCTGCAGTGAGCGCTCTGAATCTGTCCGGCCGCTCCGTTCAAAGTCTATGAAACTGACAGACAGCAGAGTACAGCAGATTCCGTCAGCCCCATAGACATTGAACGGAGCAGCCAGGCAGGTTCTCAGCCACTGCTCCATTCAGCTTTCTCACAGGGGGGAGGGATCCCCATTCTATCGATCGATGGGGCCCCCAGCAGTCAGACATTTACCACCTATTCCATGGATATTGGGAATACCCCTTTAAGAGAAGTTCCCACCTGAGTGATTCCCCTCTTATATAATGTAGTAAATCCGGCAGCCGTGACACTGATCTCATTTAAATAATGGGGTCCGTACGGCTTTCAGTATTTTTAAAAGCAAGAATGGTGCTAGAAAGTGTGAACAGAGCCTAAGTCGGAGGAATTTCCCCATGGCTTCTGTATTTCTGTATCATCAGATGCCAGATAAAAGGAATTTTGTTCTTTTCGACATATCGAAACGTGGAAATCCCTCTGATGTAGCGGATGTGGTAGCCGAAGGTTTTGTCATCGAGAAGGTTTATTTAGTTTCCTGATAATCCAGCACCTATCAGGTCCCAGTCATGCCGGATTAAAGGAATTTTACTGTAGAATTAAAAATAAAATAATGCAACAAAAGTAAAGCCGTGAGTGTAGAAAAGAGATAAACCGCCAATAACAGGAAGCGCGAGGAACAGCAGATCACACCGGACAGAAAGCGTCGCCTGCTGCGATGTCAGATCCTGCTGCAGATGATCTCACCACACGACTCCGTACATCAATCCTGTCTGGGGGGGGGGGGGTCGTCTCTTGGCGCACATTACGACCTCGTATACAAACCGCCTTGTGTAAAGGGACACTATGGGTAACAGACACACGTAGCGGCCTGTCTGGCTGAGGGGCGGCCACAACGATTTTCAGTTAGACGGGGGCCACTACATAACCAAGAAGGACAAGAAGAAATACCAACAACTCCCCCCATCTCTGCTGGGATCCTAGAATTTTTCTCAATTTGTCCCAGATCATCATTTACAGCCAACATGAAATCAGATCCTGCTGTAAAGCCACTGGCTGCAGCAGGACCCTCCCCACTGTATATGAGACCCGAAGCCCCATCCTCTACGCTGCCTGTCAGCTAAAAATGGAAGCGGTCAGGAGGCAATGAACACCTATAGGATTGTCCGCAGACAGAGGGCAAGTTTTCCTCCTGTTTACTTTTATCTTTCCGGTTTGGCGTTCCCATAAATGCCGCAGTCTGCCAGTTTTGCTTGTGCTTTCCTTTAGGACCGCAGTGCACCCGCCTTCTACCCACACAGCAGCCGAGTCCTCCAATGGCTGCACCGGCACCAGGTCTCTATCCAATAAGACGCCTCTAGGATGTGGTAGAACAAGAGATTCACGCCAGGAGTTTCACAGCCTCCAAATCTGCTGCAACTGCGTGCCGGAGCACCATCTGTACGGAGCGTCCCAAGACTTCCGGCGGAAGGAAATCCTGCCCAATACAGAAAAGGTGACCACCGAAAAAAAGAGGCCACTGAATGCACAGAGAACAGACACGACACGTTCTATACCGATCCCCTCCGCAGAACGAGGCGCCAAAATCTCGTGTTATATCCAAACTCTGGTGCTTTATTGCGGTAGGAGTGGGGTGCGCGCCCTGTGACATGGGGACAAGGCAAACCATGCAGTAAAACACACGCTGATAAAACAGGACAATGAAGCTTAAAAGCAAATACAAGTCCAGCAGATCCCCCCTCCCCCACCTCAGCGTCCAAGTCTTCCATTTTATTCCAATTGTGCCCATAGAGAGTAACAGGAAACTTATAGGGGGGGGGGGGGTGACCGCCGGACGCTCAGGACGGGCAACTCTACGTAATAAGAGAAAAAAAAACTTGTTGCAACTCAACAAAACGAAACACCCGCAGCTACAAGAAAATATATTCCAATGTCTCTCTGATCTGCAGTGCAATAAATGTCTTTAATGAAGTAGACAGGAGGAGGGGGGGGTCCCCAAACACCCCCCAAGTCCCCTCCCCCTCCATTTAGGCTTCAAGTCTCTGACAGCCGCACTGACTCCGAGCCCAACAGGAGAGCAGCCGAGAACGAAGAGGTCGCCACGCGTTCCGCATCCCGCGTCCCTGACCGTCGTGTCACTACCTTTCCTCTCTACCCGCGGAGGACGACGGCTGATGCATCCGGATGAAGTGCAGGACGGCGTCTTTGGAGAGCTTGTCCGTGTTGGGGTTTTGTTTCTGGGACTCGTGGATCTGAACCCCCTCGCCCCATTCCCAGAAGAGCCGCTCCGAGTAGCAGATGCTGCGGGACACAAAAGCGGAGATGAGAATACGCAGGAAACCCCCCAACAATTCCTGCATTTAACCCATAAACAGGTATTAGACATTTTTCTGTAAATGAAACTTTCTACTTTACTTTGTATTTCATTACTCACCATTTTTAAGATCTGTGCTTGCGGTTAGTGAATGGAACACTCTTTTGTACATCCAGAGAATGAAAACCATTATAGACCTGTCCTGCTCACACAGCTGAGGGTTTGTTACCAATTGTTACCAATGTATAAAGTCTAGACCATCCTCTGTGAGCTAAACACAAATCAGTATCCTGATAGTTTGTTACAATGTATCAGTGCAGGTAAAATGTACAGTCGTGGACAAAATTGTTGGCGCCCTTCCGTTATAGAGAGAAAAACCCACAGCGGTCACTGAAATAACTGGAAACGGACAAAAGTAATAATATATTTTAATTGACTGAAAATCAACTAATATCAATCAGACTCTGCTTTTGAATTGGGGTTCAACAGAAAAAATAAAAAAACGAATGAAACTGTCCGGACGATAATGATGGTTCCTTAACGTAATATTTTGTGGCACAACCTTTTGAGGCGATCGCTGCAAACAAACGATCTGTGTAACTGTCAGTGGGACTTCTGCACCTGTCTGCAGGTATTTCTGCCGCTCCTCGTGAGCTCCGGCTGTCTCAGGTGTGACCGGGACTTCTCCAGGTTTCAGCTCCTTCCATAGATGTTCAATAGGATTTAGATCAGGGCTCATAGAAGCCGCTTCACAATAGTCCAATGCTTTGCTCTGAGCCATTCTTGGATGTTTGTAGCCGTGTGTTTTGGGTCATTTTCCTGTTGGAGGAGCCATGACCTGCGGCTGAGACGGAGCCTCCTGACACTGGGCAGCACATTTCGCTCCAGGATGCCTTGATAGTCTTGAGATTTCATTTTACCCTGCACAGACTCAAGACACCCGGTGCCAGATGTAGCAAAACAGCCCCAAAACATACCCGAGCCTCCTCCATGTCTCACAGTAAGTACAATGTTATTTTCTTTGTAGGCTTCATGTTTGTGTCTGTGAACATAGAACTGACGTGACAGCCCAGTGTCAGGAGGCTCCATCTCAGCCGCAGGTCATGGCTCCTCCAACAGGATAATGACCCAAAACTCACGGCTACAAACATCCAAGAATGGCTCAGAGCAAAGCATTGGACTATTGTGAAGCGGCTTCTATGAGCCCTGATCTAAATCCTATTGAACATCTGTGGAAGGAGCTGAAACCTGGAGAAGTCCCGGTCACACCTGAGACAGCCGGAGCTCACGAGGAGCCGCCAAAATACCTGCGGACAGGAGCAGAAGTCCCACTGACAGTTACAAAATATTAAGTCAAAGTCTGATTTACATGAGTTGATTTTCAGTAAATTAAAATGTTTTATTACTTTTGTCCATATCAAGTTATTTCAGTGACATTTGTGGGTTTTCCTTTATGAAAATGTCCACGACTATCAGTCTTCAGTCCAGGCTGCTGAGCTCACAGAGGATTGTCTGGACCAGATACAATTGTCATCCGTGATCAAGGACTAGGTCAGGATGCGTTTTCAGTCTCGGGATGTAAACAATAATGCTGCAGTTCACTGACAGCAAACAGAGATCTTGAGACTGGTAATTGAAAGACCTCGTTTACAGAAGACTGGACGAGTCCTTGGGATATTAGAGAGAGATCTGAGCTCCAGACTTACTGAAATGGTGCAATGGATTCGACCGGGACCTCGAACATGGACGTGTGGGTCCTGATGTTGTAGAAGTATTTGCGGTTGTGGCTCTTACTGAAGGCCATGGTCCAGGGATCTGCGGGGGGACACAAGAGGGTGGAGGTTATTGAGGGGGAGGGGTGAGCTCCATCTGTTCGGCACCTATGGCGCACCCTGCTCACCGTTCACCGTCTTTACAATGTACAGTCCGGCTGGCACAAAGTGACGGTCATCCCTGCCGGTGTAGGAGAGTCGCAGCATCCCACCGGAGCTCTTAATGATCTTCATCTCCAACCTAAGCCCGAGCACAGGAGAATGCGATCAGTGAATATCACGAGAGTCCCGGCCCAACCTCACTCCTGTCTTTGATGGGTCACATTGGATAGTGTCAGCGTTGAGCTATGTTCACACTTGCGTTGTTCAGGCCGTCTTACTGTACCCGCAAATATGGGGAACAAAACCTGAACCGAACAGGCATCTCGAAAGACAACCCTTTAATTTTAGACACATGAGAAGATGTCAGCGAGGAGGGACCCTGCGATGACGGCTGGCGCCACGTGTGCGTCTAACCACTATCCCCCCCAGAGCTGGCCGTACACTATAGAAACTCCTTCATCTGACGGCCATTCCTCCTACTCCCCGATACACTGGGCTGAGCATGTTCTCAACGGGAAGAGGGGAATAAGAAGCCGCCAGACCCTACAATGAATGGAGGATCAGGCGTCCTGAAGTCCCACATGCCCGATCCTTCTTTCCCCTGACATTGTGGGGAGAGTCGGGACCCCCCCCCATACACATTACATGAGAAGCTCTGAATACCTTAAGAAGATCTTCTGGATTTCCTCTAGTCGGTAAACTTCCTTCACCCTGTTGGAGAAGCACAAGAAATCACTATGTTAACCCTTTCACTGCCAGGGGTGTACGTAATACGCCAGGACGTCTCGCCACCACTAGATTATAAGGACTAAAGATTAGATCTTGGCATCTTTAACACTAATATGACTATTTACATCAGGAAAGGGTTTTGTAAAAATGGCGCCCGCTCAGAAGCCGTGCGGTGGGGGGTTCATTTACAGGCTGTCCAGTATACAAAGTCAGCGGAGTGACAACCTCTACAGGCCACGTGACGGCGGCCAATAGTTGTTAGGAAACATCCGTCCCTTTAAGATTACATGACTACTAGTCTAGTTTCTGGCTTCCGGGGGTTCTGGTTTTAGTTGTTGAGCCTATCCCACTTCTCTGTCTTTCTTCCTATCAGATTGAAGGGTGTAGTATTTAAATCCGGGTTGGTTCTCTTTTCTTTGCTTGTGATTTTCCTTGTCTTCATGTGGTTGATCAAGCTACCGACTATACCCTGTACCTCTGATTTGCACTTTTTGGAACTGGACCTCCGCTTGTCTCTGGATTACCCTTTGGTTACGGACTTGGACTTTCTGCTCCCGGCTGGTTTTGACCTTTGCAATCCCTGATTTTCTTCTAGCTTTGGGATTTGGACTTTCCGTTTACCCTCGGGCGGTCTTGCCTGGATTGCACCTCTCATCCAATACCGAACTCTGTTAAGACAACCTGGGTTCTATGCTGCAAAGTCCAACCTGCCTCGCGGTGGGCTCTGGCATCAGATGAAGAGACCTCAGTGCAGGGAAGGGGAGAGGCCATTGCCGATCTTTCATTTTTGCGTTCTCGTAGGCGATACTGTTAGGAAACGTCCATCGCTTTAAGATTACCATGACTACTTGTCCAGCTTCTGGGCTGTTCTGGTTTTAGTTGTTGGTCCAGAAGCATCGTCTAAATTCCGGACAATAATCTATGAGAGGACGCCGTCCCTGCTGGAGAGATAACAGATTGGCCTCAGCCACTGCGGTGATATCTGGTTCCCCATATATTAAACCCAAGGCCTCAAACCTGGGCCTTTTCGTTGGGTCCTGATGCCCCAGAACTTTCTTCTGCGGAGATCTTCTTTGGGGCCTTGGGATTAATATATGGAGAACCAGATGTCACTGCAGTTTCTGAGGCCGACCTGTTGTCTCTCCAGCAGGGACGGCGTTCTGTCATAGATTATTGATCGGAATATTGACGGTGGTCGTCTCTTCACAGTGGAGCGATGCAGCGCTCCGTCTCTTCACAGTGGAGCGATGCAGCGCTCCGTCTCTTCACAGTGGAGCGATGCAGCGCTCCGTCTCTTCACAGTGGAGCGATGCAGCGCTCCTTCTCTTCACAGTGGAGCGATGCAGCGCTCCGTCTCTTCACAGTGGAGCGATGCAGCGCTCCGTCTCTTCACAGTGGAGCGATGCAGCGCTCCGTCTCTTCACAGTGGAGCGATGCAGCGCTCCGTCTCTTCACAGTGGAGCGATGCAGCGCTCCGTCTCTTCACAGTGGAGCGATGCAGCGCTCCTTCTCTTCACAGTGGAGCGATGCAGCGCTCCGTCTCTTCACAGTGGAGCGATGCAGCGCTCCGTCTCTTCACAGTGGAGCGATGCAGCGCTCCGTCTCTTCACAGTGGAGCGATGCAGCGCTCCGTCTCTTCACAGTGGAGCGATGCAGCGCTCCGTCTCTTCACAGTGGAGCGATGCAGCGCTCCGTCTCTTCACAGTGGAGCGATGCAGCGCTCCGTCTCTTCACAGTGGAGCGATGCAGCGCTCCGTCTCTTCACAGTGGAGTGATGCAGCGCTCCGTCTCTTCACAGTGGAGTGATGCAGCGCTCCGTCTCTTCACAGTGGAGTGATGCAGCCCTCCGTCTCTTCACAGTGGAGTGATGCAGCGCTCCTTCTCTTCACAGTGGAGTGATGCAGCGCTCCGTCTCTTCACAGTGGAGTGATGCAGCGCTCCGTCTCTTCACAGTGGAGTGATGCAGCCCTCCGTCTCTTCACAGTGGAGTGATGCAGCGCTCCTTCTCTTCACAGTGGAGTGATGCAGCGCTCCGTCTCTTCACAGTGGAGTGATGCAGCGCTCCTTCTCTTCACAGTGGAGTGATGCAGCGCTCCGTCTCTTCACAGTGGAGTGATGCAGACCTCCGTCTCTTCACAGTGGAGTGATGCAGCGCTCCGTCTCTTCACAGTGGAGTGATGCAGACCTCCGTCTCTTCACAGTGGAGTGATGCAGACCTCCGTCTCTTCACAGTGGAGTGATGCAGCGCTCCGTCTCTTCACAGTGGAGTGATGCAGACCTCCGTCTCTTCACAGTGGAGTGATGCAGACCTCCGTCTCTTCACAGTGGAGTGATGCAGACCTCCGTCTCTTCACAGTGGAGTGATGCAGACCTCCGTCTCTTCACAGTGGAGTGATGCAGACCGCCGTCTCTTCACAGTGGAGTGATGCAGACCTCCGTCTCTTCACAGTGGAGTGATGCAGCGCTCCGTCTCTTCACAGTGGAGTGATGCAGCGCTCCGTCTCTTCACAGTGGAGTGATGCAGCCCTCCGTCTCTTCACAGTGGAGTGATGCAGCGCTCCTTCTCTTCACAGTGGAGTGATGCAGCGCTCCGTCTCTTCACAGTGGAGTGATGCAGCGCTCCTTCTCTTCACAGTGGAGTGATGCAGCGCTCCGTCTCTTCACAGTGGAGTGATGCAGACCTCCGTCTCTTCACAGTGGAGTGATGCAGCGCTCCGTCTCTTCACAGTGGAGTGATGCAGACCTCCGTCTCTTCACAGTGGAGTGATGCAGACCTCCGTCTCTTCACAGTGGAGTGATGCAGCGCTCCGTCTCTTCACAGTGGAGTGATGCAGACCTCCGTCTCTTCACAGTGGAGTGATGCAGACCTCCGTCTCTTCACAGTGGAGTGATGCAGACCTCCGTCTCTTCACAGTGGAGTGATGCAGACCTCCGTCTCTTCACAGTGGAGTGATGCAGACCTCCGTCTCTTCACAGTGGAGTGATGCAGACCTCCGTCTCTTCACAGTGGAGTGATGCAGCGCTCCGTCTCTTCACAGTGGAGTGATGCAGCGCTCCGTCTCTTCACAGTGGAGTGATGCAGCGCTCCCATGTCAATTCCGCCCAGGCCTTTCTAAAACCTTAAAAGATCTCCTGGTAAATTACCCTCCGCCCTTGACTTTAGAGGATACCATGACCCTTGTTGTGCGTCTGGACCGACAACTAAAACCAGAACCGCCCAGAAGCTGGACTCGTGGTCATGGTAATCTTAAAGGGACGGACGTTTCCTAACAATAGTGTTACTTGTGTAGGACGCTAAATACAGGACGGCGGCTCGAGGACTCCTATGTTCAGGTCCTTGGTGTCTTCTTATAGGGGAAGGCTCTTTAACCCCTCACTATTTATCCCGAGCACATCTCCGGCAGAGGTGTGGGTGTAGGGAGAGCTCCTCGCTGCACAGTATAAAGGCATATTCACACGGGTCAATGATCGCATGATCCCGTCCCCATACCGTGTACATCAACCTGTGTAAAGGACCTTTAACCCCTTAAGGACAGAACAATTTGTTTATTTTTTCCTCTTTGCACTCACAATTTTTTTCGTTTGGCGTAGCTGTAGGAGACTTTCTTTTTTGCGAGACAAGTTGTACTTTTTTGGTACGTTTAATTTGTATACATTTTTATTTTGTCAAAAATGCAGAAAAAAAGCAGTTCTGCTGCAGTTTTCATATTTATTTTTTTTACATCATAAATGACGCTATAAATTATGTGTATAATATTTTATGTTTTGGGACTTCTATTTTCTTAATTGTAAAAAAAATAGCATTTGTGTGTATTTTTTTTTTACAGATTTTTTTGTATTTAACATTAATATATATATATTTTTAGTAATAAAATGTAGCTTTTTTTTTTTTTTAATCCCGTAGGGGGATTTTTAATTTCGATTATTTCACTTTAACGTACTGGCAGCCACCTATATACTGATCGCACACTGGCAATAGAGCCTCAGTACGTCCTAACAACAGGAAATATGGCCAGACAGCCCTGCGATCCTCCAATGAGGCTGTCTACACATATGACATGTCCCCCAATCACATCACAGGGATTCCCCAGTCTCCCCCTTTGATTTTCCCTTGAACGCCGCGATCAGCTTTGATTTCAGCATTCAAGGGGTTAACGATGACGATCAGAGGTTTTTCTGATCTCCGCCGTTAGAGTGGGGCTGCGGCTGTGTACTACAGCAATTGCCCCTTCCCTGATCACACGGGCACACTTGTCGTGCCCGCGTGATGTCTATAGTCGTCATAATGCGGCAGCGTCCGGCCACTAATGATGAGCAGAGACATCGAGCGTTGCCAACAGGTTAAACTAGTGCCGATTGACTTGATTATATCGGGGATCGGTACTCGTTATGGGCAGGAATATCGCTGTGTAAACCAACCTTAAATTGAGTTCATATTTTTGCCACTTATTTTTTTTTTCAGAGACAGAAAAATATTGAACGTCCACCTAGTGTATCCAGTGGCGGTGAAAAGAAGCCGCTACCAGTGCGCCGATTCTTATTGACTGTCCTGCACAATAGCTGGAATGCTGGAGACTGCGCTGCTGAGCCCCGACGCTGGACATTCAGGGGGCGCCATAACAAGCCTTCAACCACAATGTCTAGACATAGGGGCATTTATTAAGAATTATTCCAATCGCTCTAACAGTGAATTGTCAGATTTAATCGCAGGACGACACCTTTCATGTAAGGGTGTGTTCACACGGGCTATGTTCTCACGGGCTATGTTCACACGGGCTATGTTCTCACGGGCTATGTTCACACGGGCTATGTTCTCACGGGCTATGTTCACACGGGCTATGTTCACACGGGCTATGTTCACACGGGCTATGTTCACACGGGCTATGTTCACACGGGCTATGTTCACACGGGCTATGTTCACACGGGCTATGTTCACACGTTTTTCGGGCCATAAATGTCCCGAAAAACGGCTGAAAAATCGGAAGCAGAAAGTCTCCAAACCACTGCCCATTGATTTCAATGGGAAATACGGCGTTCTGTTCCGACGGGTCGTTATTTTACGACTCATTGACTCAATAGAAAAACAGTTCCAAAAACACCCCTTGAAAACAGCTCCGCATTTTCAGCCGGATTTTGTGAAGCGTGTGAACATTCCCTAATCGTCTGCTGGTTTTACTCACCGGATGGGGTTCATATCTGGCCGACTGGGCTTTGAAACGGCTTTCACAAACTTCTCAGCCAGCTGTATCCTGGGGACGAACAGGACGTTATTCCCACAATCAGTCATTTTACTATTAGACCTTGTTCACACCAAGATGATTCTACCGCAAAACGGCACCGCATCCGATCCTTGGTGTTTCTGCAGCATTTTTATCGCTTTTTTACATGCCAAGCAACGCAAAAGCAGTTCTACTATAATTCTGAGGACAGCAGAGGTGCGAAGATCATGGTGGAAGTGTCTGTGCTCCCTGCATGTTACATAAGGAATAACGGAAAACGCACGCAGCTGCCATTATAACGCACGTACAGAAAGATTATTCCCTCTATACTGAAAAGGTCTGTAACGTTCTACTCTACTGTGTTTCAATTCCTAACCTTTTTTTTCCCCAAGATCTCTGCTTCTGGTCAGTGACTGGAAACTTTCTCAATTACATGCACCAAAAAAGTTGTGTAATCTGCATTAGAAAAACAGCGCCAGCAACACGTGCCATGTTTGAATAAGACTCTGCGACACGTACAACAGGTTTGAAAAAAAATGCGTCAAGGACGTGGTTTAAATAACCAAATTTATTATTAGGAATTGTAACATTTTATTTTAGTGCACAATGCTGGTATCTCGTGAGCTGCACCAAATGTATTTTGTAGTGAGCGCTATTTTAAGGAATTTGGCGCAATTTGCCACATTTCAATGCCTCGTCCGTCCTTTGTAAAGTGTCGTCGTTCCAACAATATTGATAAACCAGCCCCGATCCAGTGAAGAACCAGAATTATCCCATATACAATACAGAGGGGGGGACGACTTACCTCTGGTTGAAGTGCTGCGGTCGGACGTCCATGCCGTTAAGGAAGAGGACATCCAAGATGTGAATGGCGCTGATTTTTCGCTGTGCTTTACCCTGCCAATCAGAGAAAAAGTCCTTTACCAAACAATATGGCCGCCACTACCACTCTATGTATCAATACAGGAGCAAGGGATGTACAGTATCATTATAGAACTGGTATATATATAGTATAACTCTGGGTTGTCATCCAGATTTCCTAGTCATAGTCAGAAAAATCTTACAGAAGAGACTGAATCGAGGACGTTATATTCTGGGACTTCTTGACTTGAGGGGTACATTTATTTTTAATATATGGCCAGCATTAGAGTCACCACTCACCTCGCCTTTCAGTTCGTTGACAATCTCCACGGACAGGAGCGTGTCTCTAGGGAGCTCCGTTTTTAACTCCAGTTTAGTCCAGCGGTCGGCAGGACGGCCCCCCCAGGTGTAGATCTGAGACCTCTGAAGAGATAGTGACACAAATGGTTAAATAAAAACGTCCAGCGTGTGGTATAGAAAGCTCCGGAATGGTAAATCTGACTAGTAATGTAGGAGGCAGCGGGTCTATATCCAAGGCCATACTACAGCAGCCTTACCCCTAATCCTAAGAGGAACTTCTGCTCGCTGCCGGACACCATGCACCTGTAGTCCAGCACGTGGCTCAGCTTCTCCAGAGTCTTGGCCGTCAGTGGGGTCGGCTTTAAACTGTAAATGTCAATGTCCCGGCTCTAGAGACAGAATAGATGAATGGACACCACGATCCTCAGCCTCAGGGTCTATTCACACCTCGCGGTCATATAGCGTTTGTTGACACGATTTTTGCAAAGCTACTGCAAAACGCAATATGACTGCGACGTGTGAACAGATCCTCAAATACGGATATTGTAAGATGCAGAATGACCAGTAAGATGGGGTGAGACAAGCGGAGGTGGAGCGCAGACCGTACCTGGATCAGCTGGTAGAACTTGTTCTTAGGGTCGGTATTAGTAGGGGCCACTCGAGCCTGGTCAGGAATCTGGAAGGAGAAATGAGATTCATTCATCCCACGCAAGCATTTCAGATCCTATATGTTAAAGGAGCGCGGAGCAGATCTATAAAGGGATCGTTAGCAGAAATAAAAATTGTGAAAACTTTTTTTTTATTCTATTTCTTTTATGCGGAGATCTGATTACTTGAAGCTCCAGTCCCTGAGCCTGAGGCTGCACTACTGAGACCATGACGACAAAGTGATGCGTTCTGATCTCGGTCGCTCTCCTTGAAAGGAGAATCTACTGACTGTCCCATGTTTTCTGTGAACCTACTCTTATACTTCCAAAGCTACATCTGGAATTGGCCGTCACATCATTACCTTTGGACTTCTCCTGCGCTCCATCACCGCAGTGTTAAACTAACCTGATAACATGGTGTCCATTATAACCTCACATCATCACCAAGACTTAAAGGGGTTTTAGAGAATTGGCTGCTCTCAGTGCCACACCTGTCTACAGGTTGTGTCTGGTATTGCAGCTGAGCCCTATTCACTTCAATGGAGCTGAGCTGCAATACCAGACACATCCATGGACAGGTGTAGCGTTTTTTTCTGGAAGAAAGCAGCCATGTTATTTTTAAAAATCCTAAACAACTTCCTTAAGGCTCCCAGGGCAGGTAATGGTATAAAATAATAAACTATCTAATACTCACGCCTGAAATACACCCGGCTCCAGCGCAGCGGCTCCGGGCACTGAAGCTCTTGCAGCGGTCACAGCCCAGTGATTGGATGAACAGCACGGGACCACTGCAGGAGCTTCCACGACCAGAGCAACTGCAGGGGTAGGGGGGCATTTTAGGGCTGAGTATTAGACAGCTTCGATTTTAAACCATTACCTGCCATAGGAGAAATTTTGAAGTCCCAGATAACCCCTTTAAGCATCATCTTTGCTGGATCGGAGCCATGGTAGTCACGATGGAGAACTTGTGTATAGCCACGCTTCATGATTAGGCTCTGCACCAATCTCAGTCTTTTCAGGCTCATTCTTACTGTTCTGGTGACATAAACCAGCAGATATTATGGAGATGCAGCTTCTCTACTCACCCCCCACAGCTTCAGACACTCTTTACGCAGGTCGGCCTGGTGGGGCTCAGTCAGGGTCCTGCAAAAAAAAAAAAATTACAGGTGAATACAAAGGAAAAATGTCAAGATTAACCTTCCCTCAGAGGCTAGTTCATGATCGGGGTCCAGCGGCGGGGACCCCAGTGATCAGATGTCTGGACAGCAGCCTCTCGCTTATCTCTCCCCATTCCCACAGCTCTGGAAGGAATTGTAACATCTTCCGGCAGTCCGACCCCTCCGATCAGAGAGCGACGACATGTCCTAGAGATAGGCCACCACGTTGTACGATGGGAAAACCTATTGAAAGAGAACCTTTCACCTGCCCATACATGTGCAGCTGAGTGCGGCGTGTAATGGGCCAGGCTGCACAAACCCTGGGGCACTTTAAACAAAAATCTACTCCTCCGTTATTTAGACATCGGTGCCATTATATTTGGCGCCCGATATTTAAATAACCCCCTGATCTGTCAATGGGGCGTGTAATGGCAAGGGGGCGTGTAACATGGCTGGGACACTGTCCAATCAGCTACTGACAGTGTCACAGCAAGAGCTGGAGAGGAGAGCGTGCGCGCACACACACGCACGCACACACGCACGCACGCACACACGCACGCACGCACACACGCACGCACGCACACACACACGCACGCACACACGCACGCACGCTCTCACTCTTCTGCTCCCGGCAGACAAGGACAAGACTGATCTCTCGCGAGAGATCACATAGTCTTGTACTTGTCTGCCGAACTGGCCAGGGGGCGTGTAATGGGAAAGGGGCGTGTCACTGCTACGGACAGTGCAAGAGCTGGAGGCAGGAGAGGAGAGCGCGTATGCAGTGACACGCCCCCTGGCCAGTTCGGCAGACAGGTACAAGACTATGTGATCTCTCGCGAGAGATCAGTCTTGTCCTTGTCTGCCGGGAGCAGAAGAGTGAGAGCGTGCGTGCGTGTGCGTGTGTGCGTGTGTGTGCGCGCACGCTCTCCTCTCCAGCTCTTGCTTGTGACACTGTCTGTGGCTGATTGGACGGTGTCACAGCCATGTTACACGCCCCCTTGCCATTACACGCACCGTTGACTGTTCAGGGGGTTATTTAAATATCAGGCGGCAAATATAACGGCACCGATGTCTAAATAATGGAGGAGGGTAGAAAAAAATGTAAAGTGCCCCAGGGTTTGTGCCTGCTGGCCTATTACACGCTGCACTCACCTGTATGGGCAGGTGAAAGGTTCTCTTTAAATAGGTTTTCCCATCATAGACCTGGTGACCTCTCTCTAGGATATGTCGTCGCTCTCTGATCGGAGGGGTTGGACTGCCGGAAGATGTTACAATTTCAAGCTTCTCTTTAAGTCCATATTGCCTGACAGGGCATATACTGTATGTCCAGCGCGGTCTGCCCTAATTCTTTCCATTCTCCTTATATTCCAGTCCACACACTGCGCCAAGTCTGACGAGTGAACTTGCACTTTTATTTTAGGCAGCAGCATGGACAACAATTACCTAAAAAATACTTAAGCCGACCGTCCCAATGTGAGATGGAGCGTTCCACCAATACAACATGGGAGCTTTACGGTGGCAAATTCTCAATTCTCCCGCACTTTGCCCATCAGCAGACACGGGATGTTTTAGGAGAGTCTGTGTCTGCTGCTCCATACACAGGACACAGGCGGCTGAAAACTGCTCCTGCATTCTGCTGATGGATTACCCAGGAAACAACAGGGATTATGGACTCCATGATGTCTCCTGCAATCCCATATAACAGAATATATCAGCACAGGAAAAGCAAATATCAACCTGCAATTTAAACCCACGAATTACACAGGTCGTTGGCGATGTTACTTACGACTCCTGGACGAAGGCGTGAATCTTAGCCAGAGCTTTTATCTGAACCTCACAACAACTGCAGGGAAGACAGAAAGAAGAACATGTCTGAATATACTCAGAAGGTGTCACAGATGTCTGAAATTCAAGGAGTAATCAAGGCCTAACAGGGGGGTGATCACCATTTACCGAGTCCTGTCCACACAGCTGAGGGTTTGTTACAATGGATCAGTCTCTCTCCTGTCCTAGACTCCAGCCTCATCACTCTACTTAAACTAAGACATTGTAATAAACCGTCGCTGTATGAGCAGGACTAGGTCAACACAGGATACTAGCCTCTACATGCAAACAAGAATGTTTCAATTCACCGACAGCAAGCAGAAATAATAAAATTGTGACAAAATAAAAGACAAAGTATATTAGAAAGTTACTAAACTTTTTATAATACAATAATTAAGCTTCAAGGAAACAAAACCCCAATTATTCCAAATTGCCACTGCATACTGTTTATTATTGCGTTCAAAGGGAGCCGTATAAAGCTGTATATCGCTAGTACTCAGAGATCGGAGGGGCCGCAGAGCTGTACACTGCAGCGCTGCTCTTTTTCAGTGAATGGGGATCGGCTGTAGTTCCCTGCACGGCGGATGGCCGGGAGCGCGACTGTGCAGGGAAAACACAGAAATGGAAGCCGCGATAAATCAGCGCTGCGGCCCCTTCATTCTCAGGATAGGTGCGGGTCTCAGAGGTCGGACCCCCGCCATCATCACGTGAAGGATTTCAGACATAGAATCTTAATAATGTAAGCTTTATATTCACTTTAAATTGTTTAGTAATCTCTTTATGAACTCTGCAGCCGATAATCTCCAGCTTTGGGGGTTCTTTAAGGAGCATCTTATTATTTCGGAAAGAAGAAAGTTTTCCTTTGATGAAGTCAGTCCTCACCTTTCATTGGATCGCACCATGAACTCATGAAACTGCCGGTCACCTCTCAGCACCTCCAGAGGCACCACCAGATTTACATCTTGCTCAGAGTTACGCAGCTGGTTCAGGCGGAGGTTTACGGTAAACAAATAATTGCGCACGTCCTCTATACCCACCTTCAAGCCTCGGCACACCACGTACCTGGGAAGAGAGGGAGAAATGCTGCAGACGTGAGACAGAAGGTCACTACTCGGCTCTCATCAGGACGGACAGCCCGGGCTGCACCTAACACAGGTTCCATGTCGCCGCTCCACAACTTGCTGTATTACAGGGGTGTTCCGTTACCATAGGAGCACAAGCGGTACCTCACAAACTGCAATACACATTCATCCTGCGGACCCATATTGTGATCCGTGTGTCTGAGGCCTAACAGAGATCACTCTCCTGGGCAGCCGCTCTGTACAGCTCCATTAAAGTGAATGCAAAGCCGGCAGCCGGGAGCGCCAACGTGCCAGAAAAGTCAGAGAGGCAGCCGCATGATTAGCGCTACAGCCCCATCGTTCTGAGGATCAGAGGGGTCCCGGCAGTCGGGTTTCGATCTTTTATGCTCTGCCACGTCCCTGCTCACTCACCTTTCAGAATTAGCCGGCCGGCTGGTCAGTGGCTTGAAAAGAGAGATGCGCTCAAAGCAGCAGTACAGCAGGTAGAGCAGACCCACGCTGAACGGGGTGAACACGTCAAACGTCTTGCAGATGAAATGTCCTCCTGTAATGGTCATAGGAAATGATGAGCAACTGCAGAAAATAATGCAAAGAAACAAAGGAGGCATCGCCCACCAAAGACAATCAGATGCCAGAACAGTGATCGGATGGATATGAGATAGATAGATAGATAGATATGAGATAGATAGATAGATAGATAGATAGATAGATAGATAGATAGATAGATAGATAGATAGATAGATAGATAGATAGATATGAGATAGATAGATAGATAGATAGATAGATAGATAGATAGATAGATAGATAGATAGATAGATAGATATGAGATAGATAGATATGAGATAGATAGATAGATAGATAGATAGATAGATAGATAGATAGATAGATAGATAGATAGATAGATAGATAGATAGATAGATATGAGAGAGATAGATAGATAGATATGAGAGAGATAGATAGATAGATATGAGAGAGATAGATAGATAGATAGATAGATAGATAGATAGATAGATAGATAGATAGATAGATAGATAGATAGATAGATAATGAGATAGATAGATAGATAGATAGATAGATAGATAGATAGATAGATAGATAGATAGATAGATAGATAGATAGATAGATAGATAGATAGATAGATATGAGATAGATAGATATGAGATAGATAGATAGATAGATAGATAGATAGATAGATAGATAGATAGATAGATAGATAGATAGATAGATAGATAGATAGATAGATAGATATTAGATAGATATTAGATAGATATTAGATATGAGATAGATAGATAGATAGATAGATAGATAGATAGATAGATAGATAGATAGATAGATAGATAGATAGATAGATAGATAGATAGATAATGAGATAGATAGATAGATAGATAGATAGATAGATAGATAGATAGATAGATAGATAGATATGAGATAGATAGATAGATAGATAGATAGATAGATAGATAGATAGATAGATAGATAGATAGATAGATAGATAGATAGATATGAGATAGATAGATAGATAGATAGATAGATAGATAGATAGATAGATATGAGAGAGATAGATAGATAGATAGATAGATAGATAGATAGATAGATAGATAGATAGATAGATAGATAGATAGATATGAGATAGATAGATAGATAGATAGATAGATAGATAGATAGATAGATAGATAGATAGATAGATAGATAGATATGAGATAGATAGATAGATAGATAGATAGATAGATAGATAGATAGATAGATAGATAGATAGATAGATAGATAGATAGATAGATAGATAGATAGATAGATATGAGATAGATAGATAGATAGATAGATAGATATGAGATAGATAGATAGATAGATAGATAGATAGATAGATAGATAGATAGATAGATAGATAGATAGATATGAGATAGATAGATAGATAGATAGATAGATATGAGATAGATAGATAGATAGATAGATAGATAGATAGATAGATAGATAGATAGATAGATAGATAGATATGAGATAGATAGATAGATAGATAGATAGATAGATAGATAGATAGATAGATAGATAGATAGATAGATAGATAGATATGAGATAGATAGATAGATAGATAGATAGATAGATAGATAGATAGATAGATAGATAGATAGATAGATAGATAGATAGATATGAGATAGATAGATAGATAGATAGATAGATAGATAGATAGATAGATAGATAGATAGATAGATAGATAGATAGATAGATAGATAGATAGATATGAGATAGATAGATAGATAGATAGATAGATAGATAGATAGATAGATAGATAGATAGATAGATAGATAGATAGATATGAGATAGATAGATAGATAGATAGATAGATAGATAGATAGATAGATAGATAGATAGATAGATAGATAGATAGATAGATAGATAGATAGATAGATATGAGATAGATAGATAGATAGATAGATAGATAGATAGATAGATAGATAGATAGATAGATAGATAGATAGATAGATAGATAGATAGATAGATAGATATGAGATAGATAGATAGATAGATAGATAGATAGATAGATAGATAGATAGATAGATAGATAGATAGATAGATAGATAGATATGAGATAGATAGATAGATAGATAGATAGATAGATAGATAGATAGATAGATAGATAGATAGATAGATAGATAGATATGAGATAGATAGATAGATAGATATGAGATAGATAGATAGATAGATAGATAGATAGATAGATAGATAGATAGATAGATAGATAGATAGATAGATATGAGATAGATAGATAGATAGATAGATAGATAGATAGATAGATAGATAGATAGATAGATAGATAGATAGATAGATAGATAGATAGATATGAGATAGATAGATAGATAGATAGATAGATAGATAGATAGATAGATAGATAGATAGATAGATAGATAGATAGATAGATAGATAGATAGATAGATAGATAGATAGATAGATAGATATGAGATAGATACATAGATATGAGATAGATAGATAGATAGATAGATAGATAGATAGATAGATAGATAGATAGATAGATAGATAGATAGATAGATAGATCGATCTCACCTGTTCTGGTGACAGAGAGTCCCACCAGGAACTGGCAGAGCAGGAGTTGTTTGCTGAGAATCTCCTGAATATTTTCCTGGCCCTCCACAGAGAATCCCTGTAAGAACAACAAGCCGTCATTGACCAGCAGAGACTCAGACACAATTATCCGTCACGGCCGGCCGTCATAGCCGGACACAGCAGCGCTCGTCCTTTGTACGCACCCCGTCCGCCATCATGAAGTGCACGCCCTTGTGATCCGTATTGTCCATGACAAAGTTGCGGAAGGCTGTGATGTTCTCCGGGCGAGTGACGTCTCCGTCCCCATCCACCCCCCCCTCACCTGTAATACAAACAATTATACATGATATAATAACTACACAAAACCTGGCGGAGCAGAACATTATTACACTCGCCATCATTTTTGAAAGCTTTGGTTTTTTCCCGCGACGTTGCACGGCTTAGAACTTTAGCAGCAAATTCTCATATTTTGAATAAAATTTCAAAAGCCTCTTTTTTTAGGTACCAGTTCAGTTCTGAAGCGACTTTGAGGGGCCTATATATTCGAAACCCCCCATAAAACACCCCATTTTACAAACTAGACCCCTCAAAGTATTCAAAACAGCATTTAGAAAGTTTATTAACCCTTTAAGTGTTTCACAGGAATTGACAGCATAAAGGTGGCATTTACACATTTCATTTTTTTTGTCAGAAAACAGAAGGTTTTACCGGAGAAACAGAACTCAATACTTATAGCCCGGATTCTGCCGTTTTTAGAAATATCTCACATGTGGCCGTAGTGCGGTAATGGACCGAAACACCGGACTCCGAAGCAAAGGAGCACCTAGTGGATTTTATTAGGCACCATGTCCGGTTTGAAGGTCTTGTGGTGCCAAAACAGTGGAAACCCCATAAAAGTGACCCTATCTGGCAAACGACACCCCTCAAGGATCTTATCGAGGGGTATAGTGGGCATTTAGACCCCATAGGTTTTTTGCTGCATTTTGTGGAATTAGCCTGTGCAATTGAAAATCAAATTTTCCAGATAAAAGGTACGAATTTTTGATTTTGACAAGGAATAAAGGAGAAAAAGCCCCCCAACATTTGTAAAGCAATTTCTCCTGATTACGGCGACACCCCACATGTGGCCATAAACTGCTGGTTCGACAAACGGCAGAGCTCAGAAAGGCAGGAGCGCTACTTGGCATGTGGATTTTGCTGGATCGGTTTCTGGGCGCCATGTCGCATTTGCAGAGCTTCTGAGGTACCAGAACAGGGGAAACCCCTTAAAAGTGACCCCATTTTGTAAACTAGACCCCCGGAGGAATTCATTGTAGTTTTCATGGGGTGCATGCAAATTATTGATAAGTTTTTATTCTATTTTGTAGAGGCGTGGTGGCTAAAAAACAGCAATTCTACTATTGTTTTTTATTCTTTTTACAGCGTTCACCGTGCGCTATAAATGACATTCACGTTATTCTGCGGCGCGATACGATTACGGCGATACCACACAATAAAATACTTTTTATAAACAATCATTCACTTTTTGTGTTCCCTTATTCTCAGAGCCAGAAGTTTTTTATTTTTCCATCAAGAAAGCCGTGCGAGGACGTGTTTTTTGCGTAACGCTGTACAATGTAGTTTCGATCGGGACCATTTTTAGGTAAACGCGACTTTTTGATCTCTTTTTATTCCATTTTTTGGGAGGTGAAGTGACCAAAAAACTTGTGATTCTGGTACGGTTTATTATTATTTTATGGCGTTCACCGCGCGGGATAGATAACGAAATCCTTTTGTAGTTCAGGCCGTTACGGACGCGGCGATACCAATTATATATAGTTTATTTTTATTTTTTTATTAATAATAAAGGACTGAGAAGGGAAAAGGGGATTTTTACTTCTTATTACTTTTAAAACGTTTCTTTTTTTATTTTGACACAACTTTTATTTACTTTTTTACTTGGTCCCACTAGGGAACTAGGAGGGAGGAGACCGTGATCGCAAGTCTAATACACTGCACTACATACACATGAGTAGTGCAGCGTATTAGAGCGCTCAGCTACTCGCTAACAGAACTCATAGTGGGTCCAGGACTCACTAGGCTTCCGTAGATGGCATAGCCGGAGGCCATTATTAGGTCTCCGGTTGCCATAGCAACCATCGCCGCCCGCTATTAAGTAGCGGGCCGTCGATAGTGGTTTAACCCCTAAAAAGCGGCGGTCGCTATTGAACGCGGCTTCTAAGGGGTTAATCAGCAGCGCCACCGTGATCGGTCCCCGCTGAAGGAGCTGCGGCAATTGCTGTACGAGACAGAAGTTGTCACAGCTCCTGTATGTGTCGGGAAGACGGCCGAAATGACCGTTCCTCCGGTGACGTACTATTCCGTCATGGAGCGCGAACGATGTGGTTACAATGACGGAATAGTACGTCAAGGAGCAGGAAGAGGTTAAGTTTTTATCTTTTCATTATTTGTTTTACATCAGACTGGCTTGACGCTTGAATAAAAATACAAGATTTACCATAATAAGGTTCGAAGAGCTCGCCAGAAGCAGAGTAGAAGTCTTCAAGTTTGAAGTCATTGGGTCCCTTGAGGGTCATACCAAACCCTTTGGCGTGCCATTTTTTCCTCCATAAGACGTACTCTGAAAAGCCACCAGGTCCAGCGCAAACATCCGCAAAGTAAAGCAACTCTGAGTCTCGGTCTTTCAGCAGTGATTTCTGGAGAACAGGATGGAAGAGACACAAAAGGTAAACACAGAGGAAGAAACGAACATATAAATCGTAACCGGAGGTTATACTGTCCACCGAATGTCTGATATACCAATATGATAACACAACCTATCCACACTATTCTGTTGGTGGAGTCATTGTGTACATACATTACATTACTTATCCTGTACTGATCCTGAGTTACATCCTGTATTATACTCCAGAGCTGCACTCACTATTCTGCTGGTGGAGTCACTGTGTACATACATTACATTACTTATCCTGTACTGATCCTGAGTTATATCCTGTATTATACTCCAGAGCTGCACTCACTATTCTGCTGGTGGAGTCATTGTGTACATACATTACATTACTTATCCTGTACTGATCCTGAGTTACATCCTGTATTATACTCCAGAGCTGCACTCACTATTCTGCTGGTGGAGTCACTGTGTACATACATTACATTACTTATCCTGTACTGATCCTGAGTTACACCCTGTATTATACTGCAGAGCTGCACTCACTATTCTGCTGGTGGAGTCACTGTGTACATACATTACATTACTTATCCTGTACTGATCCTGAGTTACATCCTGTATTATACTCCAGAGCTGCACTCACTATTCTGCTGGTGGAGTCACTGTGTACATACATTACATTACTTATCCTGTACTGATCCTGAGTTACATCCTGTATTATACTCCAGAGCTGCACTCACTATTCTGCTGGTGGAGTCATTGTGTACATACATTACATTACTTATCCTGTACTGATCCTGAGTTACATCCTGTATTATACTCCAGAGCTGCACTCACTATTCTGCTGGTGGAGTCACTGTGTACATACATTACATTACTTATCCTGTACTGATCCTGAGTTACATCCTGTATTATACTCCAGAGCTGCACTCACTATTCTGTTGGTGGAGTCATTGTGTACATACATTACATTACTTATCCTGTACTGATCCTGAGTTACATCCTGTATTATACTCCAGAGCTGCACTCACTATTCTGCTGGTGGAGTCACTGTGTACATACATTACATTACTTATCCTGTACTGATCCTGAGTTACATCCTGTATTATACTCCAGAGCTGCACTCACTATTCTGCTGGTGGAGTCACTGTGTACATACATTACTTATCCTGTACTGATCTTGGGTTACATCCGGTATTATACTCCAGAGCTGCACTCACTATTCTGCTGGTGGAGTCACTGTGTACATACATTACATTACTTATCCTGTACTGATCCTGAGTTACATCCAGTATTATACTCCAGAGCTGCACTCACTATTCTGCTGGTGGAGTCATTGTGTACATACATTACTTATCCTGTACTGATCCTGAGTTACATCCTGTATTATACTCCAGAGCTGCACTCACTATTCTGCTGGTGGAGTCACTGTGTACATACATTACATTACTTATCCTGTACGGGTCCTGTATTATACTCAAGAGCTGCACTCACTATTCTGCTGGTGGAGTCACTGTGTACATACATTACATTACTTATCCTGTACTGATCCTGAGTTACATCCAGTATTATACTCCAGAGCTGCACTCACTATTCTGCTGGTGGAGTCATTGTGTACATACATTACTTATCCTGTACTGATCCTGAGTTATATCCTGTATTATACTCCAGAGCTGCACTCACTATTCTGCTGGTGGAGTCACTGTGTACATACATTACATTACTTATCCTGTACTGATCCTGAGTTACATCCAGTATTATACTCCAGAGCTGCACTCACTATTCTGCTGGTGGAGTCATTGTGTACATACATTACTTATCCTGTACTGATCCTGATTTATATCCTGTATTATACTCCAGAGCTGCACTCACTATTCTGCTGGTGGAGTCACTGTGTACATACATGACATTACTTATCCTGTACTGATCCTGAGTTACATCTAGTATTATACTCCAGAGCTGCACTCACTATTCTGCTGGTGGAATCACTGTGTACATACATTACTTATCCTGTACTGATCCTGAGTTATATCCTGTATTATACTCCAGAGCTGCACTCACTATTCTGCTGGTGGAGTCACTGTGTACATACATTACATTACTTATCCTGTACTGATCCTGAGTTACATCCAGTATTATACTCCAGAGCTGCACTCACTATTCTGCTGGTGGAGTCATTGTGTACATACATTACTTATCCTGTACTGATCCTGAGTTATATCCTGTATTATACTCCAGAGCTGCACTCACTATTCTGCTGGTGGAGTCACTGTGTACATACATGACATTACTTATCCTGTACTGATCCTGAGTTATATCCTGTATTATACTCCAGAGCTGCACTCACTATTCTGCTGGTGGAGTCATTGTGTACATACATTACATTACTTATCCTGTACTGATCCTGAGTTACATACTGTATTATACTCCAGAGCTGCACTCACTATTCTGCTGGTGGAGTCACTGTGTACATACATTACATTACTTATCCTGTACTGATCCTGAGTTATATCCTGTATTATGCTCCAGAGCTGCCCTCACTATTCTGCTGGTAGAGTCACTGTGTACATACATTACTTATCCTGTACTGATCCTGAGTTATATCCTGTATTATACTCCAGAGCTGCACGCACTATTCTGCTGGTGGAGTCACTGTGTACATACATTACATTACTTATCCTGTACTGATCCTGAGTTATATCCTGTATTATACTCCAGAGAGGCACTCCCTATTCTGCTGGTGGAGTCACTGTGTACATACATTACATTACTTATCATGTACTGATCCTGAGTTATATCCTGTATTATACTCCAGAGCTGCACTCACTATTCTGCTGGTGGAGTCACTGTGTACATACAATACATTACTTATCCTGTACTGATCCTGAGTTACATCCTGTATTATACTCCAGAGCTGCACTCACTATTCTGTTGGTGGAGTCACTGTGTACATACATTACATTACTTATCCTTTACTGATCCTGAGTTACATCCTGTATTATATACTCCAGAGCTGCACTCACTATTCTGCTGGTGGAGTCACTGTGTACATACATTACATTACTTATCCTGTACTTTTCCTGAGTTACATCCTGTATTATACTCCAGAGCTGCGCTCACTATTCTGCTGGTGGAGTCACTGTGTACATACATTACATTACTTATCCTGTACTGATCCTGAGTTACATCCTGTATTATACTCCAGAGCTGCACTCACTATTCTGCTGGTGGAGTCACCGTGTACATACATGACATTACTTATCCTGTAGTGATCCTGAGTTATATCCTGTATTATACTCCAGAGCTGTACTCACTATTCTGCTGGTGGAGTCACTGTGTACATACATGAAATTACTTATCCTGTACTGATCCTGAGTTATAACCTGTATTATACTCCAGAGCTGCACTCACTATTCTGCTGGTGCAGTCACTGTGTACATACATTACATTACTTATCCTGTACTGATCTTGAGTTATATCCTGTGTTATACTGCAGAGCTGCACTCACTATTCTGCTGGTGGAGTCACTGTTTACATACATTACATTACTTATCCTGTACTGATCCTGAGTTACATCCTGTATTATACTCCAGAGCTGCACTCACAATTCTGCTGGTGGAGTCACTGTTTACATACATTACATTACTTATCCTGTACTGATCCTGAGTTAGATCCTGTGTTATATTGCAGAGCTGCACTCACTATTCTGCTGGTGGAGTCACTGTTTACATACATTACATTACTTATCCTGTACTGATCCTGAGTTACATCCTGTATTATACTCCAGAGCTGCACTCACAATTCTGCTGGTGGAGTCACTATGTACGTACATTACATTACTTATCCTGTACTGATCCTGAGTTATATCCTGTATTATACTCCAGAGCTGCACTCACTATTCTGCTGGTGGAGTCACTGTGTACATACATTACATTACTTATCCTGTACTGATCCTGAGTTACATCCTGTATTACACTCCAGAGCTGCACTCACTATTCTGCTGGTGGAGTCACTGTGTACGTATATTACATTACTTATCCTGTACTGATCCTGAGTTACATCTTGTATTACACTCCAGAGCTGCACTCACTATTCTGCTGCTGGAGTCACTGTGTACATACATTACATTACTTATCCTGTACTGATCCTGAGTTACATCATGTACTATACTCCAGAGCTGCACTCACTATTCTGCTGGTGGAGTCACTGTGTACATACATTACATTACTTATCCTGTCCTGATCCTGAGTTACATCATGTACTATACTCCAGAGCTGCACTCACTATTCTGCTGGTGGAGTCACTGTGTACATACATGATATTACTAAAATCTTCAACAGAGAACTCCTGATAGGTGTAATGTGGACTGTCTCTCGGCTTTCCCAGATTCAAATATACCAAAGCGATGTCTTAAAGAGGCTCTGTCACCAGATGATCAAACCCCTATCTCCTATGGCATGTGATCGGCGCTGCAATGTAGATTACAGTAACGTTTTTTTTTAAACGATCATTTTTGGCCAAGTTATGAGCAATTTTATATTTATGCAAATGAGCCTTTCTAATGGACAAGTGGGCGTGTTTTCTCTTATTTCCAACTGGGCGTGTCTTGTGTGTGTAACATCGGGGCGTGTTTACTTGTTTTACTAGCTGGGCGTTGTGAATAGAAGTGTATGATGCTGACAAACCAGTCTATTCACAACGCCCAGCTAGTAAAACAAGTAAACACGCCCCGATGTTACACACACAAGACACGCCCAGTTGGAAATAAGAGAAAACACGCCCACTTGTCCATTAGAAAGGCTCATTTGCATAAATATAAAATTGCTCATAACTTGGCCAAAAATGATCGTTTAAAAAAAAAAAAAAAAAACGCTACTGTTCTCTACATTGCAGCGCCGATCACATGCGATAGGAGACGGGGGTTTGATCATCTGGTGACAGAGCCTCTTTAACAGAATATTTTGCAGCTTGACTGAAAACATTGCCTTTCTCATTGCAGGAAATAAACAGACTCCTATCCGATCTCAGACAACCTCTGTAAGGATTAATTGTGTTGTTCGGTAAATATTGAAGTAGAAGTCTCACCCCCTGAGCGTCTTTGGGGTTTGTAAACATGTAATCAAATACATGATCGATATTCGCCATCTTCATTGCAGCTCTGGAGAAGACATGACAATAAATACTGGGATAGAACACTCAATGAAGGTGAACAACATTAAAGGAGTCCTCCGCTGATATTTTATTTTTATTAATCCTTCTGCTGCCAGGACAATTTCACACATTGACATAAAAAAAAACAAAAAAAAACCTGAATTAAAAAAAACAAACATATTATACCCCCATAGCAATATATTTTATGTAAGTAGACACCGCACACATTGTGAAAAGGTCAAGCAATTTTGGTGCCATATGTAATGTTTTGTAAAAAATTCATAAAAATAATCCATGTTATTGGCTACAAGTCTGACCCGAGCAGATCCTGAGACGCACCATACCTCCTGGAGATAAAGGCACAAGATGTGCAGAGTTCATACACGTCACTTATACCTTGTCTACATACGGCCTATCGATGGTAAGAGGGATGACAATATGAAGACATGTTCCTGTATCCTCCCCCCACCCGGAATATCTGAAGGCTGTACACGGGCAGAGATGGCATTGACAGGCTGTGCTCTTTCTTCCTGATGTCACCTGCATCTCCCCCCTCCCCCACACAAAATCAAGAAGTAAAATGTTTCATCCCGCCCCACAACTACCAACAAGGCCTGAACCTCGAATATTACATGTAGAGCTTCCAGCTGTAGCCCTTATATTCACATCAATGGGTGGATGTAAAAGATATAGCTAGTTCTGCCCGTGTCTCCTGACCCTCCTCTGCCCTCAGTTCAGTGATACTTTTGCATTACACTTGAGTAATCTGAGACAGACTGGTTGATAAGGATCCGCTGCCTGGCAACCGCATAAGAAATGAGGAGGTTGTTACAATGTATCCATAGCAACCAGACTGTCAGACAGTTGAACTGTCCCAGTGCTGATAGACACACCATGTTATTCCTCCTACACTATTAATCAGATTTCTCTCAACTAAATTTAACTTGAGAAAAAAAAGAGAAATAGAGCGCAATTAATGCCGACCTGTTGAGGAAGAAGACTCCTCGGATCATCTCATATGGATTAGAGCGCGTCCTGGCCCTTCTCATCTCCTCCCCCTCCAACTCATCAAATGCGCTCTGCAGGAAAAAGAACACAAATATTCTGAATAGAAGTATCTGGGGTAATGTAGAAGACGAAGAGACATATACGAGGCAGCCGAGAACAGGAACGTATGGATGCAGAATTAGGACCCGTTCACACTAAGGTAAAAGCGAATAAGAGAAGAGCAGGGGAAATAGTCAGAACTCAGACCCAACACTACTGACAGACAGACCACTTAGACTTCTATCCATCCAGCCATCCTACAGCAGGGTGATTTCTCCAAGCACGGTCACTCTACTAATGCTGCCCATCAGCTTCAATGGAGAGTGTTCCCCGGCATTTTCCAGATTAGTCGGTCCCCACTGATCACCACTTTATCTATGTCCTATAATGGCGTATAGATGGAAAATACTTTTTCAAGGCGTGGACCCCCTATAAGGCATATTAGGGCAGATGAATGCAATAGAGGGATCCCCATTCAGCCCAAGGCATTGAAGCGACCCTCCAGTCCCATGACAACATTTTAAATATGACTGGGTATAGGGAGTTATATTACCTGGTGCCCTCCAGTTGGGCCCCTTTGCCATAGATCCGCTGCTTTGGGGTCCCCTTTGTGTTGCAACCCAACATGGTTGCAGTGATTCTTAGACTACGAGTCTGAGACACTCCCACTGTTTTCGGATTGGCCGGAGCTGCTCATATGAGCAATTCTAGCCAATCCGAGAATGAAGGGAGTGTCATAGACTCAGTCTGTGAAGCGGTGTGGCCATTTTGGAACAACACATAGGGGACCCCAAAGTGGCGGATCCACAGCAGAGGGGCGCAACTGGAGGGCACCATGTAATATTACTCCATACATCCATTCAGCGTTATCATTTTGTCCTGGTCGCTTTACGAGCCAAGAGACGCACCCTGCAAGACCCTACAAATCTGTGCTTGGCATGGACAGCCAAACTTTTCAAAGTCTACCATGTAATGCTTCCCCCAGCGAGGACAGCTGATCCCCCTCCCCACAATCAGCTGCTATTCAGGATCTATATCACATTCAAGTAACATCCCAGGCCATAGACTATAACGTGGGGGATTAGGACGCACTGCCAGGAACTCGGCCTATAGGTGAGAGGGTGAGAAGAGAAAGGATTCAGACCTTGCACTCCAGGAGGCTTCTGAGAAGCGGCTCTTGGCAGAACTCCGTCTCGTCGTCGATGATCATCTTCCGCTGAAACACAAGATGGCGGTAGAGGGCGTTAGCTGCGTTATCGACTAGGGTCTGCATCATTTATTATTCCCTTATGGACGTATTCTGGGCCTTAAAAGCAGGATCGCCAACCGTCCGCAAATTCACGAAACTGGGGATTGTGTATACGGTGTCCGTAATAATAAATAGACACACCAGTGATTTCTGCGCAGGTTATTATGTCATTATTATCACTTACAGGTCACAGTCAATGCTGCGGATGTTCATGTCAGTATCTGAGCAATAGCCACATATCACTTATCATCAGAGACACTGACGGAACGGAAACCAGCGCCAGCCTTATACCTCAGAGACAACGAAGTCACATGATCATGGCAGCAAAACCTCTGACACGGGGGATAAAATAGATGGATATTTGCGCCAAAACTCGTCTCAATACACAACATCTCCTAGTACAGGCAGTTACATTGGGACCAGCGCTGTGATATCCAGTCTGTGACCCGCAGGAATCATCCACGAGTGGCCGCGGTGTAAAGCCGCTGGAGTACGCAGGTTGTGATGCCGCTGGAGTACGCAGGATGTGATGCCGCTGGAGTACGCAGGATGTGATGCCGCTGGAGTACGCAGGATGTGATGCCGCTGGAGTACGCAGGATGTGATGCCGCTGGAGTACGCAGGATGTGATGCCGCTGGAGTACGCAGGATGTGATGCCGCTGGAGTACGCAGGATGTGACGCCGCTGGAGTACGCAGGATGTGACGCCGCTGGAGTACGCAGGATGTGACGCCGCTGGAGTACGCAGGATGTGACGCCGCTGGAGTACGCAGGATGTGACGCCGCTGGAGTACGCAGGATGTGACGCCGCTGGAGTACGCAGGATGTGACGCCGCTGGAGTACGCAGGATGTGACGCCGCTGGAGTACGCAGGATGTGACGCCGCTGGAGTACGCAGGATGTGACGCCGCTGGAGTACGCAGGATGTGACGCCGCTGGAGTACGCAGGATGTGACGCCGCTGGAGTACGCAGGATGTGACGCCGCTGGAGTACGCAGGATGTGACGCCGCTGGAGTACGCAGGATGTGACGCCGCTGGAGTACGCAGGATGTGACGCCGCTGGAGTACGCAGGATGTGACGCCGCTGGAGTACGCAGGATGTGACGCCGCTGGAGTACGCAGGATGTGACGCCGCTGGAGTACGCAGGATGTGACGCCGCTGGAGTACGCAGGATGTGACGCCGCTGGAGTACGCAGGATGTGACGCCGCTGGAGTACGCAGGATGTGACGCCGCTGGAGTACGCAGGATGTGACGCCGCTGGAGTACGCAGGATGTGACGCCGCTGGAGTACGCAGGATGTGACGCCGCTGGAGTACGCAGGATGTGACGCCGCTGGAGTACGCAGGATGTGACGCCGCTGGAGTACGCAGGATGTGACGCCGCTGGAGTACGCAGGATGTGACGCCGCTGGAGTACGCAGGATGTGACGCCGCTGGAGTACGCAGGATGTGACGCCGCTGGAGTACGCAGGATGTGACGCCGCTGGAGTACGCAGGATGTGACGCCGCTGGAGTACGCAGGATGTGACGCCGCTGGAGTACGCAGGATGTGACGCCGCTGGAGTACGCAGGATGTGACGCCGCTGGAGTACGCAGGATGTGACGCCGCTGGAGTACGCAGGATGTGACGCCGCTGGAGTACGCAGGATGTGACGCCGCTGGAGTACGCAGGATGTGACGCCGCTGGAGTACGCAGGATGTGACGCCGCTGGAGTACGCAGGATGTGACGCCGCTGGAGTACGCAGGACGTGACGCCGCTGGAGTACGCAGGACGTGACGCCGCTGGAGTACGCAGGATGTGACGCCGCTGGAGTACGCAGGATGTGACGTCGCTGGAGTACGCAGGATGTGACGCCGCTGGAGTACGCAGGATGTGACGCCGCTGGAGTACGCAGGATGTGACGTCGCTGGAGTACGCAGGATGTGACGTCGCTGGAGTACGCAGGATGTGACGTCGCTGGAGTACGCAGGATGTGACGTCGCTGGAGTACGCAGGATGTGACGTCGCTGGAGTACGCAGGATGTGACGTCGCTGGAGTACGCAGGATGTGACGTCGCTGGAGTACGCAGGATGTGACGTCGCTGGAGTACGCAGGATGTGACGTCGCTGGAGTACGCAGGATGTGACGTCGCTGGAGTACGCAGGATGTGACGTCGCTGGAGTACGCAGGATGTGACGTCGCTGGAGTACGCAGGATGTGACGTCGCTGGAGTACGCAGGATGTGACGTCGCTGGAGTACGCAGGATGTGACGTCGCTGGAGTACGCAGGATGTGACGTCGCTGGAGTACGCAGGATGTGACGTCGCTGGAGTACGCAGGATGTGACGTCGCTGGAGTACGCAGGATGTGACGTCGCTGGAGTACGCAGGATGTGACGTCGCTGGAGTACGCAGGATGTGACGTCGCTGGAGTACGCAGGATGTGACGTCGCTGGAGTACGCAGGATGTGACGTCGCTGGAGTACGCAGGATGTGACGTCGCTGGAGTACGCAGGATGTGACGCCGCTGGAGTACGCAGGATGTGACGCCGCTGGAGTACGCAGGATGTGACGTCGCTGGAGTACGCAGGATGTGACGTCGCTGGAGTACGCAGGATGTGACGTCGCTGGAGTACGCAGGATGTGACGTCGCTGGAGTACGCAGGATGTGACGTCGCTGGAGTACGCAGGATGTGACGCCGCTGGAGTACGCAGGATGTGACGCCGCTGGAGTACGCAGGATGTGACGCCGCTGGAGTACGCAGGATGTGACGCCGCTGGAGTACGCAGGATGTGACGCCGCTGGAGTACGCAGGATGTGACGTCGCTGGAGTACGCAGGATGTGACGTCGCTGGAGTACGCAGGATGTGACGTCGCTGGAGTACGCAGGATGTGACGTCGCTGGAGTACGCAGGATGTGACGTCGCTGGAGTACGCAGGATGTGACGTCGCTGGAGTACGCAGGATGTGACGTCGCTGGAGTACGCAGGATGTGACGTCGCTGGAGTACGCAGGATGTGACGTCGCTGGAGTACGCAGGATGTGACGTCGCTGGAGTACGCAGGATGTGACGTCGCTGGAGTACGCAGGATGTGACGTCGCTGGAGTATGCAGGATGTGACGTCGCTGGAGTACGCAGGATGTGACGTCGCTGGAGTACGCAGGATGTGACGTCGCTGGAGTACGCAGGATGTGACGTCGCTGGAGTACGCAGGATGTGACGCCGCTGGAGTACGCAGGATGTGACGCCGCTGGAGTACGCAGGATGTGACGTCGCTGGAGTACGCAGGATGTGACGTCGCTGGAGTACGCAGGATGTGACGTCGCTGGAGTACGCAGGATGTGACGTCGCTGGAGTACGCAGGATGTGACGCCGCTGGAGTACGCAGGATGTGACGCCGCTGGAGTACGCAGGATGTGACGCCGCTGGAGTACGCAGGATGTGACGCCGCTAGAGTACGCAGGATGTGATGTCGCTGGAGTACACAGGATGTGATGTCGCTGGAGTACACAGGATGTGATGTCGCTGGAGTACACAGGATGTGATGTCGCTGGAGTACGCAGGATGTGATGTCGCTAGGAGCCGCCAGCCCCACATGATGTCCATCTACTCTCCGGCCCTTACTCCTCAGTAGGACCACAATTGTTTAAAGGGCACCCCAATTTTGTCAACCTTTTGACAGGTCATAGGCTTCACATTTAACTGCCACCTCCTGCTGGTTCAGTATCTGCTGTGGTGCATTGTAGAAGATTAAGTGTTTGCACGAGGCAACTGCAACTCCCACAATAGAATTGCTATCATGTTCACCATTGTAACGGTGGACTACCCCTTTAACTGGCAGTTCGGCAATGTCATGGAGGCTTCAGCAGTGAATATATCAGGAAGAGACATCTCCATAATTCATCCAATGTCGGGGGTCCGATGTTACCATATCATCCAATCACTGACCTGCTTTTCTCACCATCATGCAATCAACAATTTACCTTGCCCACTGTCATCCAATCAACCAGCTCATCAGCGTCGGGAATCTCTGTGGTGCATTCTGGAAACCAATCAACTTCTTCATAAGCTGTGGCCTGGAACATCAGAGAGAGAAGAGTAAGGTGAAGCCGTCCATTACTCGGCGTCCCTGTGTCCCCTCTTCTTCTCAGCTCACCTCAGGCATGTCCCTCCAGGTTATATTCAGATCCGTCTCAAACCCTTTCAGGATCAGACCAAGACCTCTGCGGCCCTTCTGATTCGAGGTCTCGACAATTTCTTTTCGTCCTTGTCCAAACTTGCCCAGACCTTCTCCCTCACGAAAACCCATCTTTGCCTTAAGAAAAGAAAAAAAGTTAGGGACATGCGGAATCCAATGAGAATGGTCATGGAAGCAGCTGTCTGATACTGAAAATATTTCTGTCACCCGGTCACTCCTCCCTCAGCTCTCCCCGACAGTCAGTCTTTGTGAGAAAACCCTCTCACTGTGCAGACATGCCTGATTAAAGCTTTGTAAATCAGGGATGCACAGCCTGCGGCCTGGTAGCCACATGAGGCCTGTGATGCAATTCTGTACGATCCCCAAACATCAGAACAAAGACATGCTTGTCTGTGTCCTAATATTTCAGCTTTGGCATTGTTATGGGGGGCACTGTTTGGTGGTCACTTACGGTGGAACTGTGTGGCTGGCACCATTATGGAGGCAATGTGGAGCTGGCACCGTTATGAAGCACACTGCATGGTTGGCACTGTTATGGGGCACTGTGAAGCTGGCACTGTTTTCGGGAGGTACGGTGTTGCTGTCACTATTAGAAAGGACCATTTGTGGCTGGCACTGTTATGGGGCACACTGTGTGGTTGGCACGGTTATGGGGGGCACTGTTTGGTGGACACTGCTATGGGGAAACTGTGTGGTTGGCACTATTATCAAGGACCATGTGTGGCTGGCTCTATTATAAAGGACCCTGTGTGGTTGGCACTATAATGGGGGGCACTGTGTGTCTGGCACTGTTTTGGGAGGCACTGTGTGGCTGGCACTATTTCGGGGGGACACTGTGTGGCTGGCACTGTTTTGGGGGGCAGTGTGTGGCTGGAACTGTTTTGGGGGGACGCTGTGGCTGGCACTGTTTTAGGGGGACGCTGTGGCTGGCACTGTTTTAGGGAGGACGCTGTGGCTGGCACTGTTTTAGGGGGACGCTGTGGCTGGCACTGTTTTAGGGAGGACGCTGTGGCTGGCACTGCTTTGGGGGGACGCTGTGGCTGGCACTGTTTTAGGGAGGACGCTGTGGCTGGCACTGTTTTAGGGAGGACGCTGTGGCTGGCACTGTTTTAGGGAGGACGCTGTGGCAGGCACTGTTTTGGGGGGACGCTGTGGCTGGCACTGTTTTGGGGGGACGCTGTGGCTGGCACTGTTTTGGGGGGACGCTGTGGCTGGCACTGTTTTGGGGGGACACTGTGGCTGGCACTGTTTTGGGGGGACGCTGTGGTTGGCACTGTTTTGGGGGGATGCTGTGGCTGGCACTGTTTTGGGGTGACTGTGTGGCTGGAACTGTTTTATGGGGACGCTGTGGCTGGCACTGTTTTGGGGGGACGCTGCGGCTGGCACTATTTTGGGGGGACGCTGTGTGGCTGGCACTGTTTTGGGGGGACGCTGCGGCTGGCACTATTTTGGGGGGACGCTGCGGCTGGCACTGTTTTGGGGGACGCTGCGGCTGGCACTGTTTAGGGGGACGCTGTGGCTGGCACTGTTTAGGGGGACACTGTGTGGCTGGCACTGTTTTGGGGGGACACTGTGTGGCCCCCATACTATTTTAAGAAGCTGATGTTGAACTGTGTTATGCCTTGTGCAGCCCAATTGACTTCCCCGGTTTCATGCACCGGCCGCTCGCGCTGCTCTCTCCATTGTAGTTTATGTGAGTTTTATGCTCAGCCGTTTCTGTAACGCCTATAAACTACAACAGAGAGAATCGTGTGCATGTGCGGCCACCTCGTCTCCCCTGATCTAGAGTATCAAAAATAAGGAGCAGGGAACCCCCATTCTCCCAATAGGTGGGAGTCACAGAAGTGAAACGCCCACATGTCAGACAATTGTCACCTATACTGGCCATAAATGTCTCTAATGGGAATACCCCTTTACGTTTAATTGTGGGCCTTGGAAGTGGTGTTAACAATGTGGCGCTTGGGCCAGTAAATGTTGTGCCCCCCGCTGTAGACTGTAAAGGGAAAAACGTGATCACATATCAGAGACCAAACAATTATTGATGTACAACTTATGCTGGGTTGTTCAGGTGCAGTTCAATGGTGACAGTGAGGGAGGAAGTAGCTAGCTTCTCCTCCTAATCCATGAAAATCAATACAGCAACCGCAATGAAAAGAACTAAATGGTCAGACCTGGGATTTATAACAAACACATGGAGTCGTTTTATTGTCCTCCGTGAGACGCAGACCCGGAACGGATCAGGTCTTTAGGAAATACACTGAAATTTCAATGTAAATCATCAGTTACCATGAGCTTCTGGGAGACGCTGTTAAACATGGAGTAACGTGAAGACGTCCCCTCTGCCAGCGGTTCTGAGGCGCTCTCTTTACCCCCGGACCCGAAAACTGGTCTCTTCTCATCACTATCGCTGTCGGAGCCGGTGCCACTTGTGGAAGACTCTGGAGAGAGAAAACAACATCACATATAACATTTATACCACATAAATATAAGATAGATAAAAATTCCAGCTAAGAATCCCCAGCAATTACAAGACCTTAAAGGGGATGTCCAGGCACAGACAATGATGACCTATCCACAGGATAGGTCATCAGTATATGACCGTTGGGGTCCTACAACCAGACCCAGCACAGGTCAGCTGCTCCGGGCACCAGATGTCCATGCCGGACGCAGACGGCACCGGTCCAGTATAGCGGCGGAGCTGCAGTACCTCAGCTCCGCTCCTATACTAGTGATGCAGCACGGCCGCTATGCAGAGCTTCCAGCTCCGAACTCTGCATACTGTGCAATAATATCCAGCACCCAGAGCAGCTCATCAGTGCCGGACCCCCACCGATCATATACTGATGACCTATCCTACCCCTTTAAGATCAAGTTCTTAAAGATTAGATTTCCTTGTTTTTTTATATTTCTGTTTGTGTTAAATGCAATTACTGCTGCCCCGCAGGCTGTCACTCAGCTGTCCCAGTCACCTGAATAGAAGACATTTGCCTACTTAGATTTAGGAGCGAGGAATGTACCATTGTAAAACTAGGCCGATTTGCCATTCAGAGGCCTGAGAAAGCTTTTTGACAACCAAAATAACAACAATTACAGCTCACACAAAGGTTGTCACCCAATACTCCAAGACACCTAAAGAAATTCTTCCATGACAGTTCTCAAAGGACAGGTCACCCAGCTTTCCAGGATTCCTGAATGGCAAGTCCTTGTCTGCCAGTATCTAAGGCCTTGCGTACGCTGCACACCATATTGAGGCCGTTTAGTCCTGAGAGAGGTTTTGTTTCATGGATCAAGTTTTCCTCTAGAAGCACCGATTTTAATGCTCCTGGTAGAGAACTAGGTCCCAAACACAGCAGGCGATAGAGCAGACTCTGCATGCGTTACACAAGCCCTCAACTGACACCATATTCAGGATCTGTGAGACACGTATTCCAAACCTGCTTGTGTGAATGAGGTCTAGTCCTGTACAAGCCCTAGTGTAACATGAACCGGATCTCCTCCCCCGAGAAGATTCAGGTTGAGTTGAGTTGTGGGGGATTATACCGCGGACTTCACCCTATACATTGAAAAGGGTGAAAATCTGCATTTTTTTCCCAAACATAACGACCTTGCTGCAGAGTTGACAGACAGACTGCCGCCTGCTCACATGTGTGGATGTGGTTTTGAAAACCACATCCACCTGTAACGTAGTCAATCTGTGCAAATCTGTAAGATCTAAACATATCCTAATTATCTTTCACCCTCCTGCTGCCGCTGTCCCACAGCTCTGCCCACGCGTCACATGCAAATATTGAAGGGGTTAATAACAAGATACGAGGGAGCAGCGAGAATTACATGGCGCTGTCACGGGCTGCCGCTTACCTTGGGTGCCATGATTGCTGTATTGAGTGTCATCGTCAGAGGTTGAGCTCAGGTTGAGACCTAGTTCTTCAATGCGTTTCTTCTGTCGACTTTGGTTGCTCTGGATCGCTCGATCTGCGCGTCTCTTCATTCTTACCTCTGAAATGTGACAGGGAAACAAAATAAACCCTCACACCCGGCTGCACGGCAACACACATGATGTCTGAGGACTTGTGTACAGAATCATTCAGCACTGAATCGCTTGATCAGTCTTATGTAAATGAGGCCGAGACGTCAGGATGTAACACAAGGGGGGTCCCTACTCTGCCCTTCCCCCGATGAGTGGAGAGGAGCTGGAAGAACGGCTCAGCATTGCACGCACGGCCCCTTAATTTTAATGGGTGGCATCAATGCTTGATTTAACCTGCAATGTTGCTGCCGAGCAAATAAGGGGCTCAGTCAAGGCCGGACCCCCAAGAGATCATCTCGTGGTCCTGAGAGCAGCTTCCTGCAAAAGTGTTTTCCAAACCAGCTAAACATTTTACTGACAAGGAGAAATGAAAAGTTCTGCAAATTTCTTTGCGTTTCCTTTTCTGATCCTTTCCAATAATTCTGCTTGCTGACACAGAATGGAAGCTTTCTTGCTCAAATCCAGGGTCTAAAAACTCGTCCTGATCTGGTCCTGCTGACACAGCTGAACATTCGTTACAATGTATTAGTGTAGGGTATCCAGTGTCAAAAACACAGCAGGGAAACAAATCTCCCTCTCCAGTCCGGACTCTCCAGGCTGATGGTTTCCATAGGTTGATGCATTGTATGACATAGACCACTGATTGCTGTCGCACGTTGGCGTACAGGGATTGTCCGGCCGTTACATCCTGGATATCGTAATACGGGTGTATCTACATCAATCTAACCAGGAATAGATTACAGACATCTGCTGGATACTAATATATAGACTGTGGGTGATATTATACTCACAGAGGGTAAGGAACGTGCGCTCAGGAGCTGATGAATCCCCCCGATGACATGGACTCTCAGTCAGGTCATCACCAGCGTGTCAGGGTGGAGCGCCGCTCTGCAGGACAGAAGAGAACAAACATGGAGTTAATACAAAGATTGGAGGGACGCACAATGTCCGACCACACTGAGATATCACTGCAGATACTACAACCCAACGTATTACCAAACCGCATCTCCAACGTAAATAACATACAGTGTAACGATCATCCCATACTGATATGCTGGGTTATACTCCATTCACAACCAGAGCTGCATCTGCAATTCAGTCCTCTCTTACACCCCAATCACGTCCAAAGCTGCCAACACATATCTACTGGTTTTCTAGAAGATAAGCGTTACATCTGAGGACGGTTTCTTTGCTGTGAAGTATTTTTGTAGTGGCGAAGCAAACTCATTTCACCCCGAAAAGATACAAAAGAGTACAAGTAATATGTAAAACATGATGTGACTCAAGATCAGTACCAAATAAAGGACCTGTATATAAAAACATATGTACAATATACAGGAGGATACACTGTATATATAGAGGTGTACATTATACAGGAGGATACACTGTGTATATATAGAGGTGTGTACATTATACAGGAGGATACACTGTATATAGAGGAGGTGTGTACATTATACAGGAGGATACACTGTATATATAGAGGTGTACATTATACAGGAGGATACACTGTGTATATATAGAGGTGTGTACATTATACAGGAGGATACACTGTGTATAGAGGAGGTGTGTACATTATACAGGAGGATACACTGTGTATATATAGAGGTGTACATTATACAGGAGGATACACTATATATAGAGGTGTGTACATTATACAGGAGGATACACTGTATATATAGAGGTGTACATTATACAGGAGGATACACTGTATATATAGAGAGGTGTGTACATTATACAGGAGGATACACTGTATATATATAGAGGTGTGTACATTATACAGGAGGATACACTGTATATATAGAGGTGTACATTATACAGGAGGATACACTGTATATAGAGGTGTGTACATTATACAGGAGGATACACTGTATATAGAGGAGGTGTGTACATTATACAGGAGGATACACTGTATATATAGAGGTGTACATTATACAGGAGGATACACTGTGTATATAGAGAGGTGTGTACATTATACAGGAGGATACACTGTATATAGAGAGGTGTGTATATTATACAGGAGGATACACTGTATATATAGAGGTGTGTACATTATACAGGAGGATACACTGTATATATAGGTGTGTACATTATACAGGATACACTGTATATATAGAGGTGTGTACATTATACAGGATACACTGTATATATAGAGATGTACATTATACAGGAGGATACACTGTATATATAGAGGTGTGTACATTATACAGGAGGATACACTGTATATATAGAGGTGTACATTATACAGGAGGATACACTGTGTATATATAGAGGTGTGTACATTATACAGGAGGATACACTGTGTATAGAGGAGGTGTGTACATTATACAGGAGGATACACTGTGTATATATAGAGGTGTACATTATACAGGAGGATACACTATATATAGAGGTGTGTACATTATACAGGAGGATACACTGTATATATAGAGGTGTACATTATACAGGAGGATACACTGTATATATAGAGAGGTGTGTACATTATACAGGAGGATACACTGTATATATATAGAGGTGTGTACATTATACAGGAGGATACACTGTATATATAGAGGTGTACATTATACAGGAGGATACACTGTATATAGAGGTGTGTACATTATACAGGAGGATACACTGTATATAGAGGAGGTGTGTACATTATACAGGAGGATACACTGTATATATAGAGGTGTACATTATACAGGAGGATACACTGTGTATATATAGAGGTGTGTACATTATACAGGAGGATACACTGTATATAGAGGAGGTGTGTACATTATACAGGAGGATACACTGTGTATATATAGAGGTGTACATTATACAGGAGGATACACTATATATAGAGAGGTGTGTACATTATACAGGAGGATACACTGTATATATAGGGATGTGTACATTATACAGGAGGATACACTGTATATAGAGATGTGTACATTATACAGGAGGATACACTGTATATATAGAGGTGTACATTATACAGGAGGATACACTGTGTATATATAGAGGTGTGTACATTATACAGGAGGATACACTGTATATAGAGAGGTGTGTACATTATACAGGAGGATACACTGTATATAGAGAGATGTACATTATACAGGAGGATACACTGTATATATAGAGGTGTGTACATTATACAGGAGGATACACTGTATATATAGAGGTGTGTACATTATACAGGAGGATACACTGTATATATAGAGGTGTACATTATACAGGAGGATACACTGTATATATAGAGGTGTACATTATACAGGAGGATACACTGTATATATAGGGATGTGTACATTATACAGGAGGATACACTGTATATATAGAGGTGTGTACATTATACAGGAGGATACACTGTATATATAGAGGTGTACATTATACAGGAGGATACACTATATATATAGAGGTGTGTACATTATACAGGAGGATACACTGTATATATAGAGGTGTGTACATTATACAGGAGGATACACTGTATATATAGAGGTGTACATTATACAGGAGGATACACTGTATATATAGAGGTGTGTATATTATACAGGAGGATACACTGTATATAGAGAGGTGTGTATATTATACAGGAGGATACACTATATATAGAGAGGTGTGTACATTATACAGGAGGATACACTGTATATAGAGAGGTGTGTATATTATACAGGAGGATACACTATATATAGAGAGGTGTGTACATTATACAGGAGGATACACTGTATATATAGAGGTGTACATTATACAGGAGGATACACTGTATATATAGAGGTGTACATTATACAGGAGGATACACTGTATATATAGGGATGTGTACATTATACAGGAGGATACACTGTATATATAGAGGTGTGTACATTATACAGGAGGATACACTGTATATATAGAGGTGTGTACATTATACAGGAGGATACACTGTATATATAGAGATGTGTACATTATACAGGAGGATACACTGTATATATAGAGGTGTGTACATTATACAGGAGGATACACTATATATAGAGAGGTGTGTACATTATACAGGAGGATACACTGTATATAGAGAGATGTGTACATTATACAGGAGGATACACTGTATATAGAGAGGTGTGTATATTATACAGGAGGATACACTATATATAGAGAGGTGTGTACATTATACAGGAGGATACACTGTATATAGAGAGGTGTGTACATTATACAGGAGGATACACTGTATATATAGAGATGTACATTATACAGGAGGATACACTGTATATATAGAGGTGTGTACATTATACAGGAGGATACACTGTATATATAGAGGTGTGTACATTATACAGGAGGATACACTGTGTATATAGAGGTGTACATTATACAGGAGGATACACTGTATATATAGAGGTGTGTATATTATACAGGAGGATACACTGTATATATAGAGGTGTGTATGTTATACAGGAGGATACACTGTATATATAGAGGTGTACATTATACAGGAGGATACACTGTATATATAGAGGTGTACATCATACAGGAGGATACACTGTATATATAGAGATGTGTACATTATACAGGAGGATACACTGTATATATAGAGATGTGTACATTATACAGGAGGATACACTGTATATATAGAGATGTGTACATTATACAGGAGGATACACTGTATATATAGGGATGTACATTATACAGGAGGATACACTGTATATATAGAGGTGTACATTATACAGGAGGATACACTGTATATATAGAGGTGTGTATATTATACAGGAGGATACACTGTATATATAGAGATGTGTACATTATACAGGAGGATACACTGTATATATAGAGATGTGTACATTATACAGGAGGATACACTGTGTATATATAGAGGTGTGTACATTATACAGGAGGATACACTGTATATATAGAGGTGTGTACATTATACAGGAGGATACACTGTATATAGAGAGGTGTACATTATACAGGAGGATACACTGTATATATAGGTGTGTACATTATACAGGATACACTGTATATATAGGTGTGTACATTATACAGGATACACTGTATATATAGAGATGTGTACATTATACAGGAGGATACACTGTATATATAGAGATGTGTACATTATACAGGAGGATACACTGTATATATAGAGATGTGTACATTATACAGGAGGATACACTGTGTATATATAGAGGTGTGTACATTATACAGGAGGATACACTGTATATATAGAGGTGTGTACATTATACAGGAGGATACACTGTATATAGAGAGGTGTGTACATTATACAGGAGGATACACTGTATATATAGAGGTGTGTACATTATACAGGAGGATACACTGTATATATAGAGATGTACATTATACAGGAGGATACACTGTATATAGAGGTGTGTACATTATACAGGAGGATACACTGTATATATAGAGATGTACATTATACAGGAGGATACACTGTATATAGAGAGGTGTGTACATTATACAGGAGGATACACTGTATATATAGAGGTGTGCATGTTATACAGAAGGATACACTGTATATATAGAGGTGTGTACATTATACAGGAGGATACACTGTATATATAGGGATGTGTACATTATACAGGAGGATACACTGTATATATAGAGGTGTGTACATTATACAGGAGGATACACTGTATATATAGAGGTGTACATTATACAGGAGGATACACTGTATATATAGAGGTGTACATTATACAGGAGGATACACTGTATATATAGAGGTGTACATTATACAGGAGGATACACTGTATATATAGAGGTGTGTACATTATACAGGAGGATACACTGTATATAGAGAGGTGTGTACATTATACAGGAGGATACACTGTATATATAGAGGTGTGTACATTATACAGGAGGATACACTGTATATATAGGGATGTGTACATTATACAGGAGGATACACTGTATATATAGAGGTGTGTACATTATACAGGAGGATACACTGTATATAGAGGTGTGTACATTATACAGGAGGATACACTGTATATATAGAGATGTACATTATACAGGAGGATACACTGTATATAGAGATGTGTACATTATACAGGAGGATACACTGTATATATAGAGATGTGTACATTATACAGGAGGATACACTGTATATATAGAGATGTGTACATTATACAGGAGGATACACTGTATATATAGAGATGTACATTATACAGGAGGATACACTGTATATAGAGATGTGTACATTATACAGGAGGATACACTGTATATATAGAGGTGTGTACATTATACAGGAGGATACACTGTATATATAGAGATGTACATTATACAGGAGGATACACTGTATATATAGAGATGTACATTATACAGGAGGATACACTGTATATATAGAGGTGTGTACATTATACAGGAGGATACACTGTGTATATAGAGGTGTACATTATACAGGAGGATACACTGTATATATAGAGGTGTGTATATTATACAGGAGGATACACTGTATATATAGAGGTGTGTATGTTATACAGGAGGATACACTGTATATATAGAGGTGTACATTATACAGGAGGATACACTGTATATATAGAGGTGTACATCATACAGGAGGATACACTGTATATATAGAGATGTGTACATTATACAGGAGGATACACTGTATATATAGAGATGTGTACATTATACAGGAGGATACACTGTATATATAGAGATGTGTACATTATACAGGATACACTGTATATATAGGGATGTACATTATACAGGAGGATACACTGTATATATAGAGGTGTACATTATACAGGAGGATACACTGTATATATAGAGGTGTGTATATTATACAGGAGGATACACTGTATATATAGAGATGTGTACATTATACAGGAGGATACACTGTATATATAGAGATGTGTACATTATACAGGAGGATACACTGTGTATATATAGAGGTGTGTACATTATACAGGAGGATACACTGTATATATAGAGGTGTGTACATTATACAGGAGGATACACTGTATATAGAGAGGTGTACATTATACAGGAGGATACACTGTATATATAGGTGTGTACATTATACAGGATACACTGTATATATAGGTGTGTACATTATACAGGATACACTGTATATATAGAGATGTGTACATTATACAGGAGGATACACTGTATATATAGAGATGTGTACATTATACAGGAGGATACACTGTATATATAGAGATGTGTACATTATACAGGAGGATACACTGTGTATATATAGAGGTGTGTACATTATACAGGAGGATACACTGTATATATAGAGGTGTGTACATTATACAGGAGGATACACTGTATATAGAGAGGTGTGTACATTATACAGGAGGATACACTGTATATATAGAGGTGTGTACATTATACAGGAGGATACACTGTATATATAGAGATGTACATTATACAGGAGGATACACTGTATATAGAGGTGTGTACATTATACAGGAGGATACACTGTATATATAGAGATGTACATTATACAGGAGGATACACTGTATATAGAGAGGTGTGTACATTATACAGGAGGATACACTGTATATATAGAGGTGTGCATGTTATACAGAAGGATACACTGTATATATAGAGGTGTGTACATTATACAGGAGGATACACTGTATATATAGGGATGTGTACATTATACAGGAGGATACACTGTATATATAGAGGTGTGTACATTATACAGGAGGATACACTGTATATATAGAGGTGTACATTATACAGGAGGATACACTGTATATATAGAGGTGTACATTATACAGGAGGATACACTGTATATATAGAGGTGTACATTATACAGGAGGATACACTGTATATATAGAGGTGTGTACATTATACAGGAGGATACACTGTATATAGAGAGGTGTGTACATTATACAGGAGGATACACTGTATATATAGAGGTGTGTACATTATACAGGAGGATACACTGTATATATAGGGATGTGTACATTATACAGGAGGATACACTGTATATATAGAGGTGTGTACATTATACAGGAGGATACACTGTATATAGAGGTGTGTACATTATACAGGAGGATACACTGTATATATAGAGATGTACATTATACAGGAGGATACACTGTATATAGAGATGTGTACATTATACAGGAGGATACACTGTATATATAGAGATGTGTACATTATACAGGAGGATACACTGTATATATAGAGATGTGTACATTATACAGGAGGATACACTGTATATATAGAGATGTACATTATACAGGAGGATACACTGTATATAGAGATGTGTACATTATACAGGAGGATACACTGTATATATAGAGGTGTGTACATTATACAGGAGGATACACTGTATATATAGAGATGTACATTATACAGGAGGATACACTGTATATATAGAGATGTACATTATACAGGAGGATACACTGTATATATAGAGGTGTGTACATTATACAGGAGGATACACTGTATATATAGAGGTGTGTACATTATACAGGAGGATACACTGTATATATAGAGATGTACATTATACAGGAGGATACACTGTATATATAGAGGTGTGTACATTATACAGGAGGATACACTGTATATATAGAGGTGTGTACATTATACAGGAGGATACACTGTATATATAGAGGTGTGTACATTATACAGGAGGATACACTGTATATATAGAGGTGTGTACATTATACAGGAGGATACACTGTATATATAGAGGTGTGTACATTATACAGGAGGATACACTGTATATATAGAGGTGTACATTATACAGGAGGATACACTGTATATAGAGAGATGTACATTATACAGGAGGATACACTGTATATAGAGATGTGTACATTATACAGGAGGATACACTGTATATATAGAGGTGTGTACATTATACAGGAGGATACACTGTATATATAGAGGTGTGTACATTATACAGGAGGATACACTGTATATATAGAGATGTACATTATACAGGAGGATACACTGTATATATAGAGGTGTGTACATTATACAGGAGGATACACTGTATATATAGAGATGTACATTATACAGGAGGATACACTGTATATATAGAGGTGTGTATATTATACAGGAGGATACACTGTATATAGAGAGGTGTACATTATACAGGAGGATACACTGTATATATAGAGATGTACATTATACAGGAGGATACACTGTATATATAGAGATGTGTACATTATACAGGAGGATACACTGTGTATATATAGAGATGTGTACATTATACAGGAGGATACACTGTATATATAGAGGTGAGTACATTATACAGGAGGATACACTGTATATATAGAGATGTACATTATACAGGAGGATACACTGTATATATAGAGGTGAGTACATTATACAGGAGGATACACTGTATATATAGGGATGTGTACATTATACAGGAGGATACACTATATATAGAGAGGTGTGTACATTATACAGGAGGATACACTGTATATAGAGGTGTGTACATTATACAGGAGGATACACTGTATATAGAGATGTGTACATTATACAGGAGGATACACTGTATATATAGAGGTGTTCATTATACAGGAGGATACACTGTATATATAGAGAGGTACATTATACAGGAGGATACACTGTATATATAGGGATGTGTACATTATACAGGAGGATACACTGTATATATAGAGATGTGTACATTATACAGGAGGATACACTGTATATATAAAGGTGTGTATATTATACAGGAGGATACACTGTATATATATATATAGAGGTGTGTACATTATACAGGAGGATACACTGTATATATAGAGGTGTGTATATTATACAGGAGGATACATTGTATATAGAGAGGTGTGTATATTATACAGGAGGATACACTGTATATAGAGATGTGTACATTATACAGGAGGATACACTGTATATATAGAGGTGTGTACATTATACAGGAGGATACACTGTATATATAGAGATGTGTACATTATACAGGAGGATACACTGTATATAGAGGTGTGTACATTATACAGGAGGATACATTGTATATATAGAGGTGTGTACATTATACAGGAGGATACACTGTATATATAGAGATGTGTACATTATACAGGAGGATACACTGTATATAGAGGTGTGTACATTATACAGGAGGATACACTGTATATAGAGATGTGTACATTATACAGGAGGATACACTGTATATATAGAGATGTACATTATACAGGAGGATACACTGTATATATAGAGATGTGTACATTATACAGGAGGATACACTGTATATATAGAGGTGTGTACATTATACAGGAGGATACACTGTATATAGAGAGGTGTGTATATTATACAGGAGGATACACTGTATATATAGGGATGTGTACATTATACAGGAGGATACACTGTATATATAGAGATGTGTACATTATACAGGAGGATACACTGTATATATAGAGGTGTGTACATTATACAGGAGGATACACTGTATATATAGAGGTGTGTATATTATACAGGAGGATACACTGTATATAGAGAGGTGTGTACATTATACAGGAGGATACACTGTATATATAGAGATGTACATTATACAGGAGGATACACTGTATATATAGAGATGTGTACATTATACAGGAGGATACACTGTGTATATATAGAGGTGTGTACATTATACAGGAGGATACACTGTATATATAGAGGTGTGTACATTATACAGGAGGATACACTGTATATAGAGAGGTGTGTACATTATACAGGAGGATACACTGTATATATAGAGGTGTGTACATTATACAGGAGGATACACTGTATATATAGAGATGTACATTATACAGGAGGATACACTGTATATAGAGAGGTGTGTACATTATACAGGAGGATACACTGTATATATAGAGGTGTGCATGTTATACAGAAGGATACACTGTATATATAGAGGTGTGTACATTATACAGGAGGATACACTGTATATATAGGGATGTGTACATTATACAGGAGGATACACTGTATATATAGAGGTGTGTACATTATACAGGAGGATACACTGTATATATAGAGGTGTACATTATACAGGAGGATACACTGTATATATAGAGGTGTACATTATACAGGAGGATACACTGTATATATAGAGGTGTACATTATACAGGAGGATACACTGTATATATAGAGGTGTGTATGTTATACAGAGGATACACTGTATATATAGAGGTGTGTACATTATACAGGAGGATACACTGTATATATAGGGATGTGTACATTATACAGGAGGATACACTGTATATATAGAGGTGTGTACATTATACAGGAGGATACACTGTATATAGAGGTGTGTACATTATACAGGAGGATACACTGTATATATAGAGATGTACATTATACAGGAGGATACACTGTATATAGAGATGTGTACATTATACAGGAGGATACACTGTATATATAGAGATGTGTACATTATACAGGAGGATACACTGTATATATAGAGATGTACATTATACAGGAGGATACACTGTATATAGAGATGTGTACATTATACAGGAGGATACACTGTATATATAGAGGTGTGTACATTATACAGGAGGATACACTGTATATATAGAGGTGTGTACATTATACAGGAGGATACACTGTATATATAGAGGTGTGTACATTATACAGGAGGATACACTGTATATATAGGGATGTGTACATTATACAGGAGGATACACTGTATATAGAGGTGTGTACATTATACAGGAGGATACACTGTATATAGAGAGGTGTGTATATTATACAGGAGGATACACTGTATATATAGAGATGTACATTATACAGGAGGATACACTGTATATATAGAGATGTACATTATACAGGAGGATACACTGTATATATAGAGGTGTGTACATTATACAGGAGGATACACTGTATATATAGAGGTGTGTACATTATACAGGAGGATACACTGTATATATAGAGATGTACATTATACAGGAGGATACACTGTATATATAGAGGTGTGTACATTATACAGGAGGATACACTGTATATATAGAGGTGTGTACATTATACAGGAGGATACACTGTATATATAGAGGTGTGTACATTATACAGGAGGATACACTGTATATATAGAGGTGTGTACATTATACAGGAGGATACACTGTATATATAGAGGTGTACATTATACAGGAGGATACACTGTATATAGAGAGATGTACATTATACAGGAGGATACACTGTATATATAGAGGTGTGTATATTTACAGGAGGATACACTGTATATATAGAGGTGTGTACATTATACAGGAGGATACACTGTATATATAGAGATGTGTACATTATACAGGAGGATACACTGTATATATAGAGGTGTGTACATTATACAGGAGGATACACTGTATATATAGAGATGTACATTATACAGGAGGATACACTGTATATATAGAGGTGTACATTATACAGGAGGATACACTGTATATAGAGAGATGTACATTATACAGGAGGATACACTGTATATAGAGATGTGTACATTATACAGGAGGATACACTGTATATATAGAGATGTACATTATACAGGAGGATACACTGTATATATAGAGAGGTGTGTACATTATACAGGAGGATACACTGTATATAGAGATGTGTACATTATACAGGAGGATACACTGTATATATAGAGGTGTACATTATACAGGAGGATACACTGTATATATAGAGGTGTACATTATACAGGAGGATACACTGTATATATAGAGGTGTGTACATTATACAGGAGGATACACTGTGTATATAGAGGTGTACATTATACAGGAGGATACACTGTATATATAGAGGTGTGTACATTATACAGGAGGATACACTGTATATAGAGAGGTGTGTACATTATACAGGAGGATACACTGTATATATAGAGATGTACATTATACAGGAGGATACACTGTATATAGAGAGGTGTGTACATTATACAGGAGGATACACTGTATATAGAGAGGTGTACATTATACAGGAGGATACACTGTATATATAGAGATGTACATTATACAGGAGGATACACTGTATACATAGAGATGTGTACATTATACAGGAGGATACACTGTGTATATATAGAGATGTGTACATTATACAGGAGGATACACTGTATATATAGAGGTGAGTACATTATACAGGAGGATACACTGTATATATAGAGATGTACATTATACAGGAGGATACACTGTATATATAGAGATGTGTACATTATACAGGAGGATACACTGTATATATAGAGATGTGTATATTATACAGGAGGATACACTGTATATATAGAGATGTGTACATTATACAGGAGGATACACTGTATATATAGAGGTGTGTACATTATACAGGAGGATACACTGTATATATAGAGGTGTGTACATTATACAGGAGGATACACTGTATATATAGAGATGTACATTATACAGGAGGATACACTGTATATATAGAGGTGAGTACATTATACAGGAGGATACACTGTATATATAGAGGTGTGTACATTATACAGGAGGATACACTGTATATATAGAGGTGTGTACATTATACAGGAGGATACACTGTATATATAGAGATGTACATTATACAGGAGGATACACTGTATATATAGAGATGTGTACATTATACAGGAGGATACACTGTATATATAGAGGTGTGTACATTATACAGGAGGATACACTGTATATATAGAGATGTACATTATACAGGAGGATACACTGTATATATAGAGATGTACATTATACAGGAGGATACACTGTATATATATAGAGATGTGTACATTATACAGGAGGATACACTGTATATATAGAGGTGTGTACATTATACAGGAGGATACACTGTATATATAGAGGTGTGTACATTATACAGGAGGATACACTGTGTATATATAGAGGTGTGTACATTATACAGGAGGATACACTGTATATATAGAGATGTACATTATACAGGAGGATACACTGTATATATAGAGGTGTGTACATTATACAGGAGGATACACTGTATATATAGAGGTGTGTACATTATACAGAAGGATACACTGTATATATAGAGATGTGTACATTATACAGGAGGATACACTGTATATATAGAGGTGTTCATTATACAGGAGGATACACTGTATATATAGAGAGGTACATTATACAGGAGGATACACTGTATATATAGGGATGTGTACATTATACAGGAGGATACACTGTATATATAGAGGTGTGTACATTATACAGGAGGATACACTGTATATATAGAGGTGTACATTATACAGGAGGATACACTGTATATATAGAGGTGTGTATATTATACAGGAGGATACACTGTATATATAGAGGTGTACATTATACAGGAGGATACACTGTATATATAGAGGTGTGTATATTATACAGGAGGATACATTGTATATATAGAGGTGTGTATATTATACAGGAGGATACATTGTATATAGAGAGGTGTGTATATTATACAGGAGGATACACTGTATATATAGGGATGTACATTATACAGGAGGATACATTGTATATATAGAGGTGTGTACATTATACAGGAGGATACACTGTATATATAGAGGTGTGTACATTATACAGGAGGATACACTGTATATATAGAGATGTGTACATTATACAGGAGGATACACTGTATATAGAGGTGTGTACATTATACAGGAGGATACACTGTATATAGAGATGTGTACATTATACAGGAGGATACACTGTATATATAGAGATGTACATTATACAGGAGGATACACTGTATATATAGAGATGTGTACATTATACAGGAGGATACACTGTATATATAGAGGTGTGTACATTATACAGGAGGATACACTGTATATAGAGAGGTGTGTACATTATACAGGAGGATACACTGTATATATAGAGAGGTACATTATACAGGAGGATACACTGTATATATAGAGGTGTGTATATTATACAGGAGGATACACTGTATATATAGAGGTGTGTACATTATACAGGAGAATACACTGTATATATAGAGGTGTGTACATTATACAGGAGGATACACTGTATATATAGAGAGGTGTGTATATTATACAGGAGGATACACTGTATATATAGGGATGTGTACATTATACAGGAGGATACACTGTATATATAGAGGTGTGTACATTATACAGGAGGATACACTGTATATATAGAGATGTGTACATTATACAGGAGGATACACTGTATATATAGAGGTGTGTACATTATACAGGAGGATACACTGTATATATAGAGGTGTGTATATTATACGGGAGGATACACTGTATATATAGAGGTGTGTACATTATACAGGAGGATACACTGTATATATAGAGATGTGTACATTATACAGGAGGATACACTGTATATATAGAGGTGTGTACATTATACAGGAGGATACACTGTATATATAGAGGTGTGTATATTATACAGGAGGATACACTGTATATAGAGAGGTGTGTACATTATACAGGAGGATACACTGTATATATAGAGATGTACATTATACAGGAGGATACACTGTATATATAGAGATGTGTACATTATACAGGAGGATACACTGTATATATAGAGGTGTGTATATTATACAGGAGGATACACTGTATATATATATATATATATAGAGGTGTGTACATTATACAGGAGGATACACTGTATATATAGAGGTGTGTATATTATACAGGAGGATACATTGTATATAGAGAGGTGTGTATATTATACAGGAGGATACACTGTATATATAGGGATGTGTACATTATACAGGAGGATACACTGTATATATAGAGATGTGTACATTATACAGGAGGATACACTGTATATATAGAGGTGTGTACATTATACAGGAGGATACACTGTATATATAGGGATGTACATTATACAGGAGGATACACTGTATATAGAGGTGTGTACATTATACAGGAGGATACACTGTATATAGAGATGTGTACATTATACAGGAGGATACACTGTATATATAGAGATGTACATTATACAGGAGGATACACTGTATATATAGAGATGTGTACATTATACAGGAGGATACACTGTATATATAGAGGTGTGTACATTATACAGGAGGATACACTGTATATAGAGAGGTGTGTATATTATACAGGAGGATACACTGTATATATAGGGATGTGTACATTATACAGGAGGATACACTGTATATATAGAGATGTGTACATTATACAGGAGGATACACTGTATATATAGAGGTGTGTACATTATACAGGAGGATACACTGTATATATAGAGATGTACATTATACAGGAGGATACACTGTATATATAGAGATGTACATTATACAGGAGGATACACTGTATATATAGGGATGTGTACATTATACAGGAGGATACACTGTATATATAGAGATGTACATTATACAGGAGGATACACTGTATATAGAGAGGTGTGTATATTATACAGGAGGATACACTGTATATATAGAGGTGTGTACATTATACAGGAGGATACACTGTATATATAGAGATGTACATTATACAGGAGGATACACTGTATATAGAGAGGTGTACATTATACAGGAGGATACACTGTATATATAGAGATGTACATTATACAGGAGGATACACTGTATATATAGAGATGTGTACATTATACAGGAGGATACACTGTGTATATATAGAGATGTGTACATTATACAGGAGGATACACTGTATATATAGAGGTGTGTACATTATACAGGAGGATACACTGTATATATAGAGATGTACATTATACAGGAGGATACACTGTATATAGAGAGGTGTGTATATTATACAGGAGGATACACTGTATATATAGAGGTGTGTACATTATACAGGAGGATACACTGTATATAGAGAGGTGTGTACATTATACAGGAGGATACACTGTATATAGATAGGTGTGTATATTATACAGGAGGATACACTGTATATAGAGAGGTGTGTACATTATACAGGAGGATACACTGTATATATAGAGGTGTGTACATTATACAGGAGGATACACTGTATATAGAGGTGTGTACATTATACAGGAGGATACACTGTATATATAGAGATGTACATTATACAGGAGGATACACTGTATATATAGAGATGTACATTATACAGGAGGATACACTGTATATATAGAGGTGTACATTATACAGGAGGATACACTGTATATAGAGAGGTGTGTACATTATACAGGAGGATACACTGTATATATAGAGGTGTGTATATTATACAGGAGGATACACTGTATATATAGAGATGTGTACATTATACAGGAGGATACACTGTATATATAGGGATGTACATTATACAGGAGGATACACTGTATATATAGAGATGTGTACATTATACAGGAGGATACACTGTATATATAGGGATGTACATTATACAGGAGGATACACTGTATATATAGAGATGTGTACATTATACAGGAGGATACACTGTATATATAGAGATGTACATTATACAGGAGGATACACTGTATATATAGAGGTGTGTACATTATACAGGAGGATACACTGTATATAGAGAGGTGTGTACATTATACAGGAGGATACACTGTATATATAGAGATGTACATTATACAGGAGGATACACTGTATATATAGAGGTGTGTACATTATACAGGAGGATACACTGTATATATAGGGATGTACATTATACAGGAGGATACACTGTATATATAGAGATGTGTACATTATACAGGAGGATACACTGTATATATAGAGATGTGTATGTTATACAGGAGGATACACTGTATATATAGAGGTGTGTACGTTATACAGGAGGATACACTGTATATAGAGAGGTGTGTACATTATACAGGAGGGTACACTGTATATATAGAGGTGTGTACATTATACAGGAGGGTACACTGTATATATAGAGGTGTGTACATTATACAGGAGGATACACTGTATATATAGAGGTGTGTACATTATACAGGAGGATACACTGTATATATAGAGATGTGTACATTATACAGGAGGATACACTGTATATATAGAGATGTGTACATTATACAGGAGGGTACACTGTATATATAGAGGTGTGTACATTATACAGGAGGATACACTGTATATATAGAGGTGTGTACATTATACAGGAGGATACACTGTATATATAGAGATGTGTACATTATACAGGAGAATACACTGTATATATAGAGGTGTGTACATTATACAGGAGGATACACTGTATATATAGAGGTGTGTACATTATACAGGAGGATACACTGTATATATAGAGGTGTACATTATACAGGAGAATACACTGTATATAGAGAGATGTGTACATTATACAGGAGGATACACTGTATATATAGAGGTGTGTACATTATACAGGAGGATACACTGTATATATAGAGAGGTGTACATTATACAGGAGGATACACTGTATATATAGAGAGGTGTGTACATTATACAGGAGAATACACTGTATATATAGAGATGTGTACATTATACAGGAGGATACACTGTATATATAGAGAGGTGTACATTATACAGGAGGATACACTGTGTATATATAGAGATGTGTACATTATACAGGAGGATACACTGTATATATAGAGGTGTGTACATTATACAGGAGGATACACTGTATATATAGAGATGTACATTATACAGGAGGATACACTGTATATATAGAGATGTACATTATACAGGAGGATACACTGTATATATAGAGATGTACATTATACAGGAGGATACACTGTATATATAGAGGTGTGTACATTATACAGGAGGATACACTGTATATATAGAGGTGTGTACATTATACAGGATACACTGTATATATAGGGATGTGTATATTATACAGGAGGATACACTGTATATATAGAGATGTACATTATACAGGATACACTGTATATATAGGGATGTGTACATTATACAGGAGAATACACTGTATATATAGAGATGTACATTATACAGGAGGATACACTGTATATATAGAGGTGTGTACATTATACAGGAGGATACAATGTATATAGAGATGTGTACATTATACAGGAGGATACACTGTATATATAGAGATGTGTACATTATACAGGAGGATACACTGTATATATAGAGGTGTGTACATTATACAGGAGGATACAATGTATATAGAGATGTGTACATTATACAGGAGGATACACTATATATAGAGATGTGTACATTATACAGGAGGATACACTGTATATAGAGAGGTGTGTATGTTATACAGGAGGATACACTGTATATATAGAGGTGTGTACATTATACAGGAGGATACACTGTATATATAGAGGTGTACATTATACAGGAGGATACCCTGTATATATAGAGGTGTGTACATTATACAGGAGGATACACTGTATATAGAGAGGTGTGTATATTATACAGGAGGATACACTGTATATATAGAGGTGTGTACATTATACAGGAGGATACACTGTATATAGAGAGGTGTGTATATTATACAGGAGGATACACTGTATATAGAGGTGTGTACATCATACAGGAGGATACACTGTATATAGAGAGGTGTGTACATTATACAGGAGGATACACTGTATATATAGAGAGGTACATTATACAGGAGGATACACTGTATATATAGAGATGTGTACATTATACAGGATACACTGTATATATAGAGATGTGTACATTATACAGGAGGATACACTGTATATATAGGTGTGTACATTATACAGGATACACTGTATATATAGAGATGTGTACATTATACAGGATACACTGTATATAGAGAGGTGTGTACATTATACAGGAGGATACACTGTATATAGAGAGGTGTGTACATTATACAGGAGGATACACTGTATATATAGAGGTGTACATCATACAGGAGGATACACTGTATATAGAGAGGTGTGTACATTATACAGGATACACTGTATATATAGAGGTGTGTACATTATACAGGATACACTGTATATATAGGGATGTGTATATTATACAGGAGGATACACTGTATATATAGAGATGTACATTATACAGGAGGATACACTGTATATATAGAGATGTGTACATTATACAGGAGGATACACTGTATATAGAGAGGTGTGTACATCATACAGGAGGATACACTGTATATAGAGAGGTGTGTACATTATACAGGAGGATACACTGTATATATAGAGAGGTACATTATACAGGAGGATACACTGTATATATAGAGATGTGTATATTATACAGGAGGATACACTGTATATATAGAGATGTACATTATACAGGAGGATACACTGTGTATATATAGAGGTGTGTACATTATACAGGAGGATACACTGTATATATAGAGGTGTGTACATTATACAGGATACACTGTATATAGAGAGGTGTGTACATCATACAGGAGGATACACTGTATATAGAGAGGTGTGTACATTATACAGGAGGATACACTGTATATATAGAGAGGTACATTATACAGGAGGATACACTGTATATATAGAGATGTGTATATTATACAGGAGGATACACTGTATATATAGAGATGTGTACATTATACAGGAGGATACACTGTATATATAGAGATGTGTACATTATACAGGAGGATACACTGTATATAGAGAGGTGTGTACATCATACAGGAGGATACACTGTATATAGAGAGGTGTGTACATTATACAGGAGGATACACTGTATATATAGAGAGGTACATTATACAGGAGGATACACTGTATATATAGAGATGTGTATATTATACAGGAGGATACACTGTATATATAGAGATGTGTACATTATACAGGAGGATACACTGTATATATAGAGGTGTGTACATTATACAGGAGGATACACTGTATATATAGAGATGTACATTATACAGGAGGATACACTGTATATATAGAGGTGTACATTATACAGGAGGATACACTGTATATATAGAGGTGTGTACATTATACAGGAGGATACACTGTATATATAGGTGTGTACATTATACAGGATACACTGTATATATAGAGATGTGTACATTATACAGGAGGATACACTGTATATATAGAGGTGTGTACATTATACAGGATACACTGTATATATAGAGATGTGTACATTATACAGGAGGATACACTGTATATATAGAGGTGTGTACATTATACAGGATACACTGTATATAGAGATGTGTACATTATACAGGAGAATACACTGTATATAGAGATGTGTACATTATACAGGAGGATACACTGTATATAGAGATGTGTACATTATACAGGAGGATACACTGTATATATAGAGATGTACATTATACAGGAGGATACACTGTATATATAGGTGTGTACATTATACAGGATACACTGTATATATAGGTGTGTACATTATACAGGATACACTGTATATAGAGATGTGTACATTATACAGGAGGATACACTGTATATATAGAGGTGTGTACATTATACAGGATACACTGTATATAGAGATGTGTACATTATACAGGAGAATACACTGTATATAGAGATGTGTACATTATACAGGAGGATACACTGTATATAGAGATGTGTACATTATACAGGAGGATACACTGTATATATAGAGATGTACATTATACAGGAGGATACACTGTATATATAGGTGTGTACATTATACAGGATACACTGTATATATAGGTGTGTACATTATACAGGATACACTGTATATATAGAGATGTGTACATTATACAGGAGGATACACTGTATATATAGGTGTGTACATTATACAGGATACACTGTATATATAGGTGTGTACATTATACAGGATACACTGTATATATAGGTGTGTACATTATACAGGATACACTGTATATATAGAGATGTACATTATACAGGAGGATACACTGTATATATAGGGATGTGTACATTATACAGGAGGATACACTGTATATATAGAGGTGTGTACATTATACAGGAGAATACACTGTATATATAGAGGTGTGTACATTATACAGGAGGATACACTGTATATATAGAGGTGTGTACATTATACAGGAGAATACACTGTATATATAGAGGTGTGTACATTATACAGGAGAATACACTGTATATATAGAGGTGTGTACATTATACAGGAGGATACACTGTATATATAGGTGTGTACATTATACAGGATACACTGTATATATAGGTGTGTACATTATACAGGATACACTGTATATATAGAGATGTGTACATTATACAGGAGGATACACTGTATATATAGGTGTGTACATTATACAGGATACACTGTATATATAGAGGTGTGTACATTATACAGGATACACTGTATATATAGAGATGTACATTATACAGGAGGATACACTGTATATATAGAGGTGTGTACATTATACAGGAGGATACACTGTATATATAGAGATGTGTACATTATACAGGAGGATACACTGTGTATATATAGAGGTGTGTACATTATACAGGAGGATACACTGTATATATAGGTGTGTACATTATACAGGATACACTGTATATATAGGTGTGTACATTATACAGGATACACTGTATATATAGAGATGTACATTATACAGGAGGATACACTGTATATATAGAGGTGTGTACATTATACAGGAGGATACACTGTATATATAGAGATGTGTACATTATACAGCGGGGATAGGTGGTATATACAGACAGGCATATATACTATACAGAGAGATGATGACATGATAGGATGATATAATACGCTGTATACATTGAGTAGCCGCTGTTATACACGGGGTTACACGCACAGGATGTAGTGTCGGCTGCCGCGATCTCAGGTTTCGTTTCTCTGGATGTTTACTCCACAGCGCTGGGGTCCTTACCGCCTCCCGACGAAAGCCAATGACGTCATTTCCTACCGGCCCCGCCCCCAGGCGCAGAACATTGACGTCAGAGGCTGTCCACATCGCGCCTGCTGTAAAAATAATAATGATAAAATTGTAGAAAATGATAATATAACAGGAAGAGCCATAGCGAAGGAACACGACGCTGCATGCAATACACGATTTACTGTATAAAGATAGTGATGTCTCTATGCAAAATAGGTAATGGACACCGAATTACATATCACATGAATTTCCCACTCCATATATTACAATTATTAGCTCATATACTATATACAGACAGTACTGGTCACTATATACAGATACTAGACTCATATGTATTACAGTTATTACCTCATTCTATATACAGACAGTACTGGTCACTATATACAGATACTAGACTCCATATATCACAATTATTACCTCATATACTATATACAGACAGTACTGGTCACTATATACAGATACTAGACTCCATATATCACAGATTACCTCATATACTATATACAGACAGCACTGGTCACTATATACAGATACTAGACTCCATATATCACAATTATTAACTCATATACTATATACAGACAGTACTGGTCACTATATACAGATACTAGACTCCATATATCACAGATTACCTCATATACTATATACAGACAGTACTGGTCACTATATACAGATACTAGACTCCATATACCACAATTATTAGCTCATATACTATATACAGACAGTACTGGTCACTATATACAGATACTAGACACCATATATCACAATTATTACCTCATATACTATATACAGACAGTACTGGTCACTATATACAGATACTAGACTCCATATATCACAATTATTACCTCATATACTATATACAGACAGTACTGGTCACTATATACAGATACTAGACTCCATATATCACAATTATTACCTCATATACTATATATAGACAGTACTGGTCACTATATATAGATACTAGACTCCATATATCACAATTATTACCTCATATACTATATACAGACAGTACTGGTCACTATATACAGGTACTAGACGCCATATATCACAATTATTACCTCATATACTATATACAGACAGTACTGGTCACTATATATAGATACTAGACTCCATATACCACAAGTATTACCTCATATACTATATACATACAGTACTGGTCACTATATACAGATACTAGACTCCATATACCACAATTATTACCTCATATACTATATACAGACAGTACTGGTCACTATATACAGATACTAGACTCCATATATCACAATTATTACCTCATATACTATATACAGACAGTACTGGTCACTATATACAGATACTAGACGCCATATATCACAATTATTACCTCATATACTATATACAGACAGTACTGGTCACTATATACAGATACTAGACGCCATATATCACAATTATTACCTCATATACTATATACAGACAGCACTGGTCACTATATACAGATACTAGACTCCATATATCACAATTATTACCTCATATACTATATACAGACACAACTGGTCACTATATACAGAAACTAGACGCCATATATCACAATTATTACCTCATATTCTATATACAGACAGTACTGGTCACTATATACAGATACTAGACTCCATATATCACAATTATTACCTCATACATTATACAGACAGTACTGGTCACTATATACAGATACTAGACGCCATATATCACAATTATTACCTCATTCTATATACAGACAGTACTGGTCACTATATACAGAAACTAGACGCCATATATCAAAATTATTAGCTCATATACTATATACAGACAGTACTGGTCACTATATATAGATACTAGACGCCATATATCACAATTATTAGCTCATATACTATATACAGACAGTACTGGTCACTATATACAGATACTAGACTCCATATACCACAATTATTACCTCATATACTATATACAGACAGAACTGGTCACTATATACAGATACTAGACTCCATATATCACAATTATTACGTCATATACATTATACAGACAGTACTGGTAACTATATACAGATACTAGACTCCATATGTCACAATTATTAACTCATATACTATATACAGACCGTACTGGTCACTATATACAGATACTAGACTCCATATATCACAATTATTACCTCATATACTATATACAGACATTACTGGTCACTATATATAGATACTAGACTCCATATATCACAATTATTACCTAATATACTATATACAGACAGTACTGGTCACTATATACAGATACTAGACTCCATATACCACAATTATTACCTCAAATACATTATACAGACAGTACTGGTCACTATATACAGATACTAGATGCCATATATCACAATTATTACCTCATATACTATATACAGACAGTACTGGTCACTATATATAGATACTAGACTCCATATATCACAATTATTACCTCATATACTATATACAGACAGTACTGGTCACTATATATAGATACTAGATGCCATATATCACAATTATTTCCTCATATACATTATACAGACAGTACTGGTCACTATACATAGATACTAGATGCTATATATATCACAATTATTACCTCATATACTATATACAGACAACTGGTCACTATATACAGATACTAGACTCCATATATCACAATTATTACCTCATATACTATATACAGACAGTACTGGTCACTATATATAGATACTAGATGCCATATGACAATTATTACCTCATACTATATACAGACAGTACTGGTCACTATATACAGATACTAGACTCCATATATCACAATTATTACCTCATATACTATATACAGACAACTGGTCACTATATACAGATACTAGACTCCATATATCACAATTATTACCTCATACATTATACAGACAGTACTGGTCACTATATACAGATACTAGACTCCATATATCACAATTATTACCTCATATACTATATACAGACAGAACTGGTCTATATATATAGATACTAGACTCCATATATCACAGTTATTACCCCATATACATTATACAGACATAACTGGTCACTATATACAGATACTAGACTCCATATATCACAGATTACCTCATATACATTATACAGACAGAACTGGTCACTATATACAGATACTAGACTCCATATATCACAGATTACCTCATATACATTATACAGACAGAACTGGTCACTATATACAGATACTAGACTCCATATATCACAGATTACCTCATATACAATATACAGACAGTACTGGTCACTATATACAGATACTAGACTCCATATATCACAGTTATTTCCTCATATACATTATACAGACAGAACTGGTCACTATATACAGATACTAGACTCCATATACCACAATTATTACCTCATATACAATATACAGACAGAACTAGTCACTATATACAGAAACTAGACTCCATATATCACAATTATTACCTCATATACTATATACAGACAGAACTGGTCACTATATACAGATACTAGACTCCATATACCACAATTATTACCTCATATACAATATACAGACAGTACTGGTCACTACATACAGATACTAGACTCCATATACCACAAGTATTACCTCATATACTATATACATACAGTACTGGTCACTATATACAGATACTAGACTCCATATACCACAATTATTACCTCATATACTATATACAGACAGAACTAGTCACTATATACAGAAACTAGACTCCATATATCACAATTATTACCTCATATACTATATACAGACAGAACTGGTCACTATATACAGATACTAGACTCCATATATCACAATTATTACCTCATATACTATATACAGACAGTACTGGTCACTTTATATAGATACTAGATGCCATATATCACAATTATTTCCTCATATACTATATACAGACAGTACTGGTCACTATATATAGATACTAGATGCCATATATCACAATTATTACCTCATATACTATATACAGACAGTACTGGTCACTATATACAGATACTAGACTCCATATATCACAGATTACCTCATATACTATATACAGACAGTACTGGTCACTATATATAGATACTAGATGCCATATATCACAATTATTACCTCATATACTATATACTGACAGTACTGGTCACTATACATAGATACTAGATGCTATATATATCACAATTATTACCTCATATACTATATACAGACAGAACTGGTCACTATATACAGATACTAGACTCCATATGTCACAATTATTTCCTCATATACATTATACAGACAGAACTGGTTACTATATATAGATACTAGATGTCATGTATCACAATTATTTCCTCATATACTATATACAGACAGTACTGGTCACTATACAGAGATACTAGACGCTTTATATATCACAATTATTACCTCATATACTATATACAGACAGAACTGGTCACTATATACAGATACTAGACTCCATATACCACAATTATTACCTCATATACTATATACAGACAGAACTAGGCACTATATACAGATACTAGACTCCATATATCGCAATTATTACCTCATATACTATATACAGACAGTACTGGTCACTATATATAGATACTAGATGCCATATATCACAATTATTACCTCATATATTATATACAGACAGTACTGGTCACTATACATAGATACCAGACTCCATATATCACAATTATTACCTCATATACTATATACAGACAGTACTGGTCACTATATACAGATACTAGACTCTATATACCACAATTATTACCTCATATACTATATACAGACAGCACTGGTCACTATACATAGATACTAGACTCCATATATATCACAATTATTACCTCATATACTATAAACAGACAGAACTGGTCACTATATGTCACGGTGCGGGTTAGTGGACCCACTAGGCCGTACCGCGGTAGCGGGGAGGCAGCTGGCCAAACAACAGGAAACCCCAGAAATACAATGTCCCGCACAAGGGTACCTGGATAGTCCAGATGGTGGCCGCAACTCTGGCACAGATGAGATGGGTGCAGCAAATAACCCCAAACGTGGCGGATGACACAGGTGCCGCAGGTTGCGCCAGACGTGGCGGATTCCTCCGGACGTGGCAGATAACACAGGACGTGGCGGATTCCTCCGGACGTGGCAGATGACAGAACGTGGCGGATTCCTCCGGACGTGGCATATGACACAGGACGTGGCGGATTCTTCCGGACGTGGCAGATGACACAGGACGTGGCACGACCAGATACTAAAGGCACAGCACGGGAAACAGGAACAGGGAAAAAGGCACGGGTGACAACTGGAACGGGAAACACTAAGGGACCATTTGCAAGACAGACTGGGAAAACGAACAACGCTCAGGCAAGGATTAGAAGGCCTGGGGCCTTCTTATAGACCTGGAAATCGTGGCAGTTGATGACGACTTCCTATTTGCGTGCGCTGGCCCTTTAAGGCCGGGCACGAGCGTGCGCGTGCACCCTACGGGACACAGAACGGAGAGGAAGTGAGCGCTGGCGTCTCCTAGGAAGGAGATGGGGACCAGCGCTCACGGATCCATTGCGTCAGGAGGTGAGTAAACCGCGGCCATGGACGCTACACTATATATAGATACTAGACTCCATATATCACAATTATTACCTCGTATATTATACACTGACAGTACTGGTCACTATATATAGATACTATATGTGTAAAGGATCTGCCAGACACAGCTTCTGTGTCGACGCCCGTGGGTAATCAGTCTGCACCTGCTCCTAAGTCTGAGAGAGTGACACAATCTTCTACCAGTCAGGCTGGGAGGCTGAGGAGTGGGAGAGCCCATCACAGCCTGGCCAGACGGAGCTAGCTCCCGCCCTCTGTCTATTTATACCTGCATTTCCTGCTCCTCCTTTGCCTGTGATTCTTTTCTGTTTCCTGGCTCTGCTGCTCCTGCTATGATTATTGACCTTGCTTCATTTTTGACCCTGGCTTTACTGACTACGCTCCTGCTCTGCGATTTGTACCTCGTGCACTCCTGGTTTGACTCGGCTCGTTCACTACTCTTGTTGCTCACTGTGTTGCCGTGGGCAACTGCCCCATTTCCTTTAGCTTCTGTGTACCCTTGTTTGTTTGTCTGTCGTGCACTTATTGAGCGTAGGGACCGTCGCCCAGTTGTACGCCGTCGCCTAGGACGGGCCGTTGCAAGTAGGCAGGGACTGAGTGGCGGGTAGATTAGGGCTCACCTGTCTGTCTCCCTACCCCGTCATTACATAATCACAGGCCCATATACCTTTTCTACCCTGGTCCCTGACACAACTATGGACCCCCTTGAGACCCTGGCTCAGCAAATGCAGGGCCTCTCCCTACAGGTCCAAGCCCTGGCTCAGAAGGGCAACCAGCATGATGCTACCCTGGTAGTGCCCCCCACCTCACCTCTTGAACCACACCTCAAGTTGCCTGACCGGTTCTCTGGGGACCGGAAGACTTTTTTCTCCTTTTGGGAGAGTTGTAGGCTCTATTTCCGTTTAAAGCCCCACTCCTCGGGTTCTGAGAGCCAGTGAGTGGGTATAATTATGTCCCGGCTCCAGGACGTGCCCCAAGAATGGGCCTTCTCCTTGGCTCCTGACACCCCTGAACTTTCCTCTCTTGATCTTTTTTTTCCGCTCTCGGGCTCATATATGACGAGACTGACAAGACTGCCTTTGCCGAGAGTCAGCTGGTGACCTTACGTCAGGGTGAGAGACCCGTTGAGGAGTACTGTTCTGACTTTAGGAAGTGGTGTGTAGCTTCTCGGTGGAATAACCCTGCCTTGAGGTGCCAGTTTAGATTAGGTCTGTCGAACGCCCTGAAAGACCTGTTAGTTAGCTATCCCTCTTCTGACTCCCAAGATCAGGTTATAGCTTTAGCGGTACGTCTTGACCGACGTCTCAGGGAACGACGACTGGAACGTTTTTGTGCCTTCCCCTCTGACCCCCCCCCCCATGATGGCTCCCGAGGTTCCGTTGCTTCATTCTTCTACGGAAAACTCGGATGAACATATGCAACTCGGGGCCTCCGTCTCTCCCCAACAAAGTAGAAAGTTCCGCAGGAAGAATGGTCTCTGCTTCTACTGTGGGGATGACAAGCATCAAGTGAACAACTGTCCTAGGCGTAAGAATATAACAGCCGGAAGAACTTCCGCGCCTAAGTGACCATCGGGGAGGTCATTTGGGCGCACAGGTATTTCCCGTATATATGAAACCTAATAAGATCTTGCTTCCCTGTCAGGTCTCTTTTGAGGGTAGGTCTGCCACCGGCAGTGCCTTCGTGGATTCAGGGTCTTCTGCTAATATTATGTCTGTGGAATTTGCTATGTCTCTAGCTATGCCATTGATTGACTTGCCTAAACCTGTCCCGGTAGTGGGTATCGACTCCACTCCTCTTGCTAATGGTTATTTTACACAGCATACCCGTTTTTGAACTCCTTGTTGGCTCCATGCATTTGGAGCAGTGCTTTGTACTGGTGATGCAGGGATTGTCGTCCGATTTGGTTTTAGGCCTTCCCTGGTTGCAGATGCATAATCCCACGTTTAACTGGAATACTGGGGATCTTACCAAATGGGGTAATGAATGCATGACGTCATGTTTTTCTGTTAATTCTATTTCTCCCCCTGAGGTGGTGAACACGCTACCTGAGTTTGTTCAGGACTTCGCTGATGTTTTTTCTAAAGAGGCCTCCGAAGTGTTACCTCCTCATAGAGAATTCGATTGCGCAATCGATTTGGTACCAGGAGCTAAGCACCCTAAGGGTAGGATATTAAATCTCTCTTGTCCCGAACGTGAAGCCATGAGAGAGTATATCCAGGAATGCCTGGCCAAGGGTTACATTTGCCCCTCTACTTCTCCGGTAGGTGCTGGCTTCTTCGTAGGGAAGAAGGATGGTGGTCTTAGGCCGTGCATTGACTACCGAAACTTAATAAGGTCACTGTAAGGAACCAGTATCCCCTTCCTTTGATTCCTGATCTCTTCAATCAGGTTCAGGTGGCCCAATGGTTCTCTAAGTTTGATCTATGGGGGGCTTATAACCTTATCCGCATCAAAGAGGGGGATGACTGGAAGACTGCGTTTAACACGCCCGAAGGTCATTTCGAATACCTCGTCATGCCCTTTGGGTTGTGTAATACTCCCGCGGTCTTCCAGAATTTCATAAATGAGATTTTAAGAGACTACCTGGGGGTATTTCTTGTAGTGTACCTTGATGACATACTTGTGTTTTCCAAGGACTGGTCCTCCCACATTGAGCATGTCAGGAAGGTGCTCCAGGCCCTTCGGGAAAACAAACTGCTAAAACCGAAAAATGTGTGTTTGGGGTGCAGGAGATACCATTTTTGGGTCAAATCCTCACTCCTCATGAATTCCGCATGGACCCTGCCAAGGTTCAGGCTTTGGCTGAATGGGTCCAACCTGCCTCCCTGAAGGCGTTACAGTGCTTCCTGGGGTTTGCTAATTATTACAGGAGATTTATTGCTAACTTCTCGGTCATCGCTAAGCCTCTTACGGATCTTACTCGCAAAGGTGCTGACCTCCTCCACTGGCCTCCAGAGGCGGTCCAGGCTTTTGAGGTCCTTAAGAAGTGCTTTATCTCGGCCCCTGTGCTGATTCAGCCTAATCAAATGGAGCCATTCATCGTGCAGGTTGACGCGTCCGAGGTGGGAGTGGGGGCTGTCTTGTCCCAGGGTACCAGGTCCCTCACCCATCTCCGTCCCTGTGCCTACTTCTCCAGGAAGTTCTCGCCCACTGAGAGTAACTATGATATTGGCAACCGCAAACACTTAGCCATTAAATGGGCATTTGAAGAGTGGCGCCACTTCCTGGAGGGGGCTAGGCACCAGGTAACGGTCCTTACCGACCACAAGAATCTGGTTTTCTTAGAATCTGCCCAGAGGCTAAACCCGAGACAAGCTTGATGGGCGTTATTTTTTACTAGATTCAACTTTTTGGTCTCCTATAGGGCTGGGTCTAAAAATATTAAGGCTGATGCACTATCGCGTAGCTTCATGGCCAGTCCTCCTTCGGAGGAAGATCCTGCATGTGTTTTGCCTCCAGGTATAATCATTTCCTCTGTTGATTCTGACTTAGTCTCCGAAATTGCGGCTGATCAAGGTTCAGCTCCCGGGAACCTTCCTGAGAACAAGCTGTTTGTTCCCCTGCAATTCCGGCTAAGGGTACTCAGGGAAAATCATGACTCTGCACTATCTGGCCATCTAGGCATCCTGGGTACCAAGCATCTCATTGCCAGAAACTATTGGTGGCCTGGGTTGCTTAAAGACGTTAAGGCCTACGTCGCCGCTTGTGAAATTTGTGCTAGGTCCAAGACTCCCAGGTCCCGACCAGCGGGCTTACTATGTTCTTTGCCCATTCCCCAGAGACCTTGGACCCATATGTCCATGGATTTTATCACCGATTTGCCTCCATCTCAAGGCAAGTCGGTGGTGTGGGTTGTAGTAGACCGATTCAGTAAGATGTGCCACTTTGTGCCCCTCAAGAAACTACCCAATGCTAAGACGTTAGCTACCTTGTTTGTCAAACACATCCTGCGTCTCCATGGGGTTCCTGTCAGTATTGTTTCTGACAGAGGGGTACAATTTGTTTCATTGTTTTGGAGAGCCTTCTGTAAAAAGTTGGAGATTGATCTGTCCTTCTCCTCGGCCTTCCATCCTGAAACTAATGGCCAAACTGAGAGGACTAATCAGTCTCTAGAACAATATTTAAGGTGTTTTATCTCTGACTGTCAATATGATTGGGTCTCCTTCATTCCCCTCGCCGAATTTTCCCTTAATAACCGGGTCAGTAACTCGTCAGGGGTCTCCCCCTTTTTCTGTAATTTTGGGTTTAATCCACGGTTCTCCTCCGTTTCACCTGGTAGTTCCAACAATCCCGAGGTAGATGTCGTTCATCAGGAACTGTGCACAGTCTGGGCCCAGGTTCAGAAGAACCTAGAGGCGTCCCAGAGCATACAAAAGACTCAGGCAGATAGAAGACGTTCTGCTAACCCCTTGTTTGTGGTCGGGGATCTGGTGTGGCTATCTTCTAAAAATTTGCGCCTTAAAATCTCGTCCAAAAAATGTGCTCTCCGATATATAGGGCCGTACAAGGTCATTGAAGTCCTTAACCCTGTCTCCTTCCGACTGGAGTTACCCCCGTCTTTTCGAGTACACAACGTGTTTCATGCCTCCCTCCTTAAACGCTGCTCCCCATCCTTGGCTCCCTCGAGGAAACCTCCGGTCCCTGTTCTCACCCCTGAAGGGGTAGAATTCGAGGTGGCCAAGATTGTGGACAGCAGGATGGTCCAAGGCTCCCTCCAGTACCTGGTCCATTGGAGAGGATACGGGCCTGAGGAGAGGACTTGGGTACCCGCCCGGGATGTTCACGCTGGGGTATTGCTCAGGAGGTTCCATCTTCGCTTCCCCAATAAGCCAGGTCCACTTAGAAAGGGTCCAGTGGCCCCTCTTAAAAGGGGGAGTACTGTAAAGGATCTGCCAGACACATCTTCTGTGTCTACGCCCGTGGGTTATCAGTCTGCACCTGCTCCTAAGTCTGAGAGAGTGACACGATCTTCTACCAGTCAGGCTGGGAGGCTGAGGAGTGGGAGAGCCTATCACAGCCTGGCCAGACAGAGCTAGCTCCCGCCCTCTGTCTATTTATACCTGCATTTCCTGCTCCTCCTTTGCCTGTGATTCTTTTCTGTTTCCTGGCTCTGCTGCTCCTGCTATGATTATTGACCTTGCTTAATTTTTGACCCTGGCTTTACTGACTACGCTCCTGCTCTGCGATTTGTACCTCGTGCACTCCTGGTTTGACTCGGCTCGTTCACTACTCTTGTTGCTCACTGTGTTGCCGTGGGCAACTGCCCCATTTCCCTTAGCTTCTGTGTGCCCTTGTCTGTTTGTCTGTCGTGCACTTATTGAGCGTAGGGACCGTCGCCCAGTTGTACGCCGTCGCCTAGGACGGGCCGTTGCAAGTAGGCAGGGACCGAGTGGCGGGTAGATTAGGGCTCACCTGTCTGTCTCCCTACTCCATCATTACAATATGCCATATAACACAATTATTACCACATATACTATATACAGACACTACTGGTCGCTATATATAGATACTAGATGCCATATATCACAGTTATTACCTCATATACTATATACAGACAGTACTGGTCACTATGTACAGATACAAGACTCCATATATTACAATTATTACCTCATATACTATATACAGACAGTACTGGTCACTATATACAGATACTAGACTCCATATATCACAATTATTACCTCATATACTATATATAGACAGTACTGGTCACTATACATAGATACTACTACTAATAATAATATTATAATAATCCTTATTTATATAGCACCAACATATTCCGCAGCACTTTAGGAACATGTACAGACAATAACAGACATTAGATATTGCGAAAACTAATTAACAGTTCAAACAAGAGGAGTGGGGACGCTGATCATAAGAGCTTACAATCTATGAGGAAATCGAGAAGAGTGAGGACGCTGCCCACAAGAGCTTACAATCTATGAGGAAATTGAGGACAAGAGGAGTGAGGATGCTGATCACAAGAGCTTACAGTCTATGAGGAAATAGAGGAGAAGAGTGATGACTCTGATCACACGAGCTTACGCATACCTCCCAACCGTCCCGGATTCAGCAGGACAGTCCCGGAGGTGTCGGGTTATGTCCCGCTGTCAACTGTATCTGTGTCCTTGTCACGTTCTGTGGGTATGTGGACCCACTGGGTCTTACCACCATAGCGGGATAGCAGCTGGACAAACAGTGTACCAAGTCAATGTCTATAGTCCGAGTAAGGGTACCTGTGGTAGTTCACACAGTACCGATAGGCTCGAATGGGACCTTGGCAGCAGACAGCAGACGAGATCAGTGGCACAACACGACTCCAACTATCTAAGGCACAGGAACAAGGTAGCACAGGATACAGGGAGCAGGTACGGGAACACTGGGAACAGGAAAACACTAAGGGACCATTTGCAAAGACTAAGACGGTTAAACACAACAACGCTCAGGCAATTAAGGAAGTAGCAGTGCCCTTCTTATAGTCCAGGGTGAGTATGGGCTAATTACTGATTTTCTTCATATGTGTGCGCTGGCCCTTTAAGGCCGGGCACGAGCGTGTGCGCACACCGTACGCAACACAGCAGAACGAAGCGGAAGTGAGCGCTGGCGTCTCTTGAGGAGGAGATCCGGACCAGCGCTCACAGATCCATGGCTGCGGCCGTTGGGGGTGAGTAATCCCGACTGTCCGTGGCCAAGGGCATTAAAATCCTCAGGACGAGGATACAGTTGAACCCAAAATCTGAAGCAGGGTACCATCAGCTCCCTGCTTCAGAATTATTTCAGAGCAGAGGGAGCTCCTCCGCTCGCTGAGTACTCCCTGGGCACAGCGCTATTGTGCTCAGAGAAGCTCTTGATGTCACTGTCCATGTCATGTAGGGTGCGTTGACCCACTGGGCCGTACCGCCTTTGTCTTGTTGGGGGTTTGTGGACCCACTAGGCCGTAGCGGGGAGGCAGTTGGCCAAACAACAGGGAACCCCAGCAATACAGTGTCCCGCACAAGGGTACCTGGATAGTCCAGCAAGTAACGCCAAACGTGACGGATTACACAGGTGCCGCAAGTTGCACCAGACGTGGCGAATTCCTCTGGATGTGGCAGATGACACAGGATGTGACACGACTTCGACACTTGTAGGCACTGGAATAAGAACAGCACGGGATACAGGAACAGGTAACGGCACGGGTAACAACTGGAACGGGAAACACTAAGGGACCATTTGCAAGACAGACTTGGGATAACTAACAATGCTCAGGCAAGGATCAGAAGGGCTGGGGCCTTCTTATAGACCAGGAAATCATGGGCAGTTGATGATTATTTCCTCTTGTGCACACGCTGGCCCTTTAAGGCCGGGCACAAGCGTGCGCGCGCCCCCTACGGGACACAGCAGACCAGAGCGGAAGTGAGCGCTGGCGTCTCCTAGGAAGGAGATGGGGACCAGCGCTCATGGATCCATGGCTGCGGGCGTCGGGAGGTGAGTAAACCCGATGGCCCGTGGCCATGGACGCTACAGCCTTGACGGTATGGCAGCTGTCCTACAGGATACAAGTCAAAGTCTCTAGTTCGAATAGGTGTACCTGTGGTAACTTCAGACAGTAGCAATATAAGCTCGGATGGGACCTTGGCAGCAGGCAGACACCAGGCATGGTGTAACAAGGCAGTTGTAGTACACAGCAGAACATGACTCCAACTGTAAACGGCACTTGGACCAGGATAGCATGGGATACAGGTAGCAGGAACGGGAACACTGGGAACTGGAAAACACTTAAGGGACCATTTGCAGAGACGAACATAGGTAAACGACAACAACGCTCAGGCAATGCAGGAAGGGGCAGGGCCCTTCTTCTAGTCCAGGGTGCTCATGGGCTAATTTGGGTATGAAATTCAGGTGTGCGCGCTGGCACTTAAGACCGGACAAGAGCGTGCACACTCACCTTACGGGACACAGCAGAGTGAAGCGGAAGTAAGCGCTGCCGTCTCCTGAGGAGGAGATGCGGGCGAGCGCTCACTGATTCATGGCTGCGGCCGTCAGGAGGTGAGTAAACCTGACGGCCCGCGGCCATGGGTGTTACAGTATCCCCCCTCTTACACCCCCCTCCTCTTGGGACCAGAGCGAGAGAGAAACTTCTTCATGAGGGTAGGGGCATTTTAGTTCTCTGGCTCCCAGGACCTCTCTTCAGGACCAAACCCCCTCCAATCCACCAAATAAAAAATTCTTCCTCCTACTCTCTTCGTGTCCAGGATCTCCTTAACCTCAAATGTATCTGATGAACCGCTGGAAGCAACTGCAGAACTTGGAATCTTGGTGTAGCGCTTCAGGACCACAGGCTTCAGAAGGGAGACATGGATGGAGTTGGGGATCTTGAGGGTAGTGGGTAGCCGAAGCTTGTAGGAGACCAGTATTGATCTGTTGCAAGATCTCGAAGGGTCAGAGGAACCTGGGAGCAAACTTGTATAATGGCACCCTCAGCCGGATATTTCTGGAGGACAGCCAGACCTTGGTACGTCGAAGAAACTGGGGAGGTTCTCTTCTTGTGTCTGCCTTACGTTTTATGCGGTCCACCGCCAGCAGAATGGAGGATCGGGTCTGCTGCCAGATCTGCAGGAAGTCCCTAAAAGCAGAATCAGCTGCGGGCACTTCGGACATAACGGATACTGGGACAGGAATTCGTGGGTGTTGGCCGTAGACGATGAAGTGCGGTGTAGTTATTGTGGACTCGCTTGTATGGTTATTGTACGAGAACTCGGCCCAAAGAAGAAGTTGCACCCAGTCATCATGCTGCTTGGAGATGAAGTGTCGTAGGTAGTTCTCCATGATTTGATTGATCCTCTCGACTTGACCATTGGACTGAGGATGGTAGGCTGAGGAAAAGCCCAACTTTACATTGAGGAGTGTAACGTCTATGGCCACGGCCCGTCGATCGGTCGTTAACCCTGCCGGCCGTGGCCATAGACAGCTTACCTGCCTGCAGCGTCGTCCCCCAGTCAGGCGCCGGCACTCTCTTCCGGGTTCCGAGTGTCTCCGGCGGGTGCGCGTGCACGGCCTTAAAGGGCCAGTGCGCGCGTTTTGCAAAAAACTGCAATCTGGCCCAGGATGCCCTGGGCTATAAAAAGGGCATCTGCCCTCTTGCCATTTTCCAGAGCGTTGTTAGTTTTCCCGTTGTCAGTCTTGCTTATGGTCTCCCAGTGTCTTACAGCCTCTTAGTGTACCTTGCTCCTGTATTCCGTATCCCATATCCTGTTTCCGTGCTACCTAGTGCTATTGCCGTGCTGTGCTACCTACCGTGCTGTGCTACAGTCTACGCTACCCTGCTACGCCTCACCGAACGACTTCCCACCGCCTGGTCCTGGACGTGTCCGCCTCGCCACTGCCTACGATTGCCTCAGGTACTCTCGCTGAACCATTGAACTGTGTACCTTCCGGTTTGGCCAGCTGCCATCCCCGCTACGCGGTACGGCCCAGTGGGTCCACACCCCGCATCGTGACAGTCACCCCGCATCGTGACAGTACGCTCTGGCCATGGACCCCGTTGGCCAATTCAAGGGCTTGTCACCCTCCCAAGCCATGCAGGCGGATCTGCTGGATCTCCGAGCTAGGCAGGACCAGCTCCTCGTGGCCGTGGACTCTATGGCGCAGCAGCTAGGGACGCTAGTTGCCTCCATTCCTGCTTCTATGCAAGTTCCTCAAGCCGACCCTCCTGTTGCTCCTCCTGGCAGTTCCTGTACGGACCCTCGGTTCTCGCTGCCATTGCCCTCTCGGTTCGATGGAGACGCCAGTGCTTGTCGGGGGTTCCTGAACCAATGCCACATTCATTTTACCCTGCACTCTCGGGCATTTCCGTCAGATGGAGCCAAGATCCCATTTATCATCTCCCTCCTGACCGGCAAGGCCCTGGCATGGGCTAACCCTATCTGGGAACGTCAGTGACCCGAGACTTCCAGGAGTTCGCACGAATATTCCGAACCGTTTTTGAGGAACCAGGACGAGTCTCATCAGCCGCCACCGCTATCTTCAACCTTTGCCAAGAGGACAACTCCGTGGGCGAGTATACTATTCAGTTCCGGACTCTGGCAGGAGAGCTATCCTGGAACAATGAGGCATTTGTGGCATCCTATTGGCATGGCCTGTCGCCCGAGATCAAGGACGAACTGGCTGCTCGAGACCTGCCTCCCGCGTTGGACGACTTGATTCTGCTTGCCACTCGGGTTGACATAAGGCTGAGGGAGAGATCCCATGAGGTTCGTCAGGAGCGCCGGCGTCCTAGACTGGCGCCCAACTTTCAGCAACCCCTCTTGCCTGCTTCTTTCGCTTTGCCTGAGGTTCCGATGCAAGTTGACCGACAAAAATTATCGGTCCAGGAGAAACAGCGCAGGCGCACCTCTGCACTGTGCTTATATTGCGGCCTCGCTGGCCACATCGTGCGTCTGTGTCCTCACAAGCCAAAAAACCCCAGCGCCTAGGCTTGGTTGGAGAGACAACCCTGGGCGTCAACATATTGAAGCAAGAACTCTCCTCCAAACTATTTATCCCTGTAACCATTATTGCTGGCGAGAGGTCTCATCAGGTCTCCGCATATCTGGACTCCGGCTCTGCAGCCAACTTCATCTGCCAGGATCTTGTGGATCTCCTACAGTTGCCCACTATCCCGCTTGAAAGGCTGTTGATCGTTGCCTCGGTGGATGGACTGCCATTACCAGACCCAGTTGTGTCCGTAACCAAGCCGTTGAAACTCCAAGTGGGAGCCCTTCATGCTGAGATCATCTCTCTGTTCGTCCTGTCCAAGGCCGTCAACCCCGTGCTGCTGGGGTTGCCTTGGCTTCGTCTGCACGCCCCCGTCCTGGATTGGAACTCTGGAGAGGTTCTCCAGTGGGGCTCGAAGTGTCTTGACCGCTGTCTGAGTCACATCCAGTCGCCACAGCCCGCTCCTCTTCAGTCGTTGGCAGGTTTGCCCCTCTGTTTCTCTATGTTCGGCGATGTCTTCAATAAAAAGGAGGCCAAGACCTTGCCGCCACACCGGGCATATGACTGCCCAATCGACCTGGTTCCGGAATCGTCTCCTCCTCGTGGTAGAGTGTATCCTCTCTCCTTGCCAGAGACCCAGTCCATGTCGGCTTACATCAAGGAGAACCTGGAGAGGGGTTTCATTCATAAATCTTTATCCTCGGCCGGAGCAGGGTTCTTCTTTGTTAAAAAGAAAGATGGATCATTACGACCTTGCATCGACTACCGAGGTCTAAACCAGATCACGGTGAAGAACAGGTATCCTCTGCCTTTAATTTCTGAACTGTTTGATCGCATACGGGGGGGCAAAAAATTTTTCTAAACTGGACCTGCGGGGGGCCTATAATCTGATCCGGATTCATCGAGGTGACGAGTGGAAGACTGCCTTTAATACTCGTGATGGGCATTACGAATACTTAGTCATGCCCTTCGGCCTGTGTAACGCTCCCGCAGTATTCTAAGAATTTGTCAATTACATTTTTCGCGATCTCCTGTATGTTTGTGTTGTGGTGTATCTCGATGACATTCTGATTTTTTCCCCAGACCCAGTAACTCATCAAAGTCATGTCCGCCAGGTGTTGCTCCATCTAAGAGAGAATCGACTTTACGCCAAATTGGAGAAGTGTGTGTTCGAGAAGAAGTCTCTATCCTTCCTGGGCTATATTATCTCAGATCAGGGTCTCAAGATGGATCCCCAGAAGGTAAAGGCCGTCCTGGAGTGGCCACGCCCCCAAGGCTTAAGGGCCATCCAACGCTTTCTAGGATTCGCCAACTTCTACCGACTCTTCATCCCCAACTTCTCATCTTTGACAGCACCTATCTCCACCCTCACTAAGAAAGGTATGAATGCCAAGTTGTGGACCCCGGAGGCTGAAGCCGCATTTGAATCCTTAAAGAAAGCCTTCACATCTGCCTCCATTCTGCACCATCCGGACGTATCCTTACAGTTTTCGTAGAGGTGGACGCCTCCTCGGTGGGTGCTGGTGCACTGTTGTTCCAGAAAAGACCGAAAGGCAAGGCCGTGGTATGCGGTTACTATTCCAAGCTGTTTTCTCCCGCAGAGCGTAACTACTCGATTGGGGACCGGGAGTTACTGGCCATCAAACTGGCTCTGCAGCAGTGGAGACACCTACTGGAAGGCGCGGTTCACCCTATCCTGATCTTCACGGATCACAAGAATTTGACCTACATACAGACGGCCCAGCGGTTGAATCCTCGTCAAGCCAGGTGGTCGTTGTTCTTTGCTCGGTTCCGGTTCGAACTCCACTACCGTCCCGCCGACAAGAATGTGAGGGCCGATCTTGTCTAAACCTTGCCGAAACCGAGGACGCCATGGAATCTCCACAGAATATCATTGATCCATCCTGTATCTTCTCTGTGAATCCCCTGCAAGTCAGAGACATTCCTCCGGGTAGGACTTTTGTGCGTCTGGTTGACCGAGGAAGAATTCTTCGCTGGGGTCACAACTCTAAGCTGGCAGGTCACGCGGGTGCTCGTAAGACCCAAGATTTAATCACCCGTCAGTTCTGGTGGCCCACGCTGCCCAAAGATGTCTTGGACTTTGTCTCCTCTTGCACATTCTGTGCAGCAAATAAAGTTGCTCACTCCAGACCTGCGGGCCTGCTCCAACCACTGCCTGTGCCCGTTGCCCCGTGGCAACATGTCGCTATGGACTTCGTCACGGATCTTCCTCCTTCTGCGAGTTGCAGTGTGATCTGGGTGTTGGTGGATCGATTTTCCAAGATGGCTCACTTCATCCCGTTGACCGCTCTGCCGTCTGCTACGCAGTTGGCTGACCTCTTCATACAGCACATCTTCCGTCTGCACGGATTGCCCCTGTCTCGGACAGAGGTGTCCAGTTCACCTCGAAGTTTTGGAGAGCACTCTGCGGGCTCCTTGGTGTGAAATTGGACTTCTCTTCGGCCTATCATCCCCAGTCCAACGGGCAAGTCGAGAGAGTTAACCAGATTATGGAGAACTACCTACGTTACTTTGTGTCCAGGCGCCATGATGATTGGGTGCAGTTGCTCCCGTGGGCAGAGTTCTCCTATAACAACCACACCAGTGAGTCGACCACATCCAGTCCATTTTTCATCGTCTACGGCCAACATCCTCGTATACCTCTTCCTGTTTCTACAATGTCCCAGGTGCCTGCAGCCGACTCCACCTTCAGGGACTTTCTACAGATATGGCAACAGACCCAATCTTCTATCCTCTAGGCGGTGGACCGCATGAAGAGAAAGGCAGATACAAGAAGACGGGTTCCTCCGCAGTTCCTTCCAGGGACTAAAGTCTGGCTGTCTTCTAGGAATATCCGGCTGAAGGTGCCGTCATGCAAATTTGCCCCGAGGTTCCTTGGTCCCTTTGAAGTCCTGCTACAAATTAACCCGGTATCCTACAAGCTGCGGCTCCCCCCCACTCTCAGGATCCCTAACTCCTTTCACGTCTCCCTGCTAAAACCGGTGGTCCTGAACCGCTACTCCAGGACTCCTAGTCCCACAGTGGTTCCTGGCGGCCCATCTGGGACTTTCGAGGTAAAGGAGATTCTGGCTACCAAGAAGGTGGGAGGAAGGACATTTTATTTGGTGGACTGGAGGGGGTTCGGCCCAGAAGAGAGGTCTTGGGAGCCAGAGGAGAACATCGATGCCCCTGTCCTTGTGAGGAAGTTTCTCTCTCGCTCTGGTCCCAAGAAGAGGGGGCGTAAGAGGGGGGATACTGTAACGTCTATGGCCACGGCCCGTCGATCGGTCGTTAACTCTCTTCCGGGTTCCGAGTGCCTCCGGCGGGTGCGCGTGCACGGCCTTAAAGGGCCAGTGCGCGCGTTTTGCAAAAAACTGCAATCTGGCCCAGGATGCCCTGGGCTATAAAAAGGGCTCTGCCCTTTGCCAGAGCGTTGTTAGTTTTCCCGTTGTCCGTCTTGCTTATGGTCTCCCAGTGTCTTCCAGCCTCCCAGTGTACCTTGCTCCTGTATTCCGTATCCCCGCTACGCGGTACGGCCCAGTGGGTCCACACCCCGCATCGTGACAAGGAGTTTATAGAGGGCGTTCCAGAACCTTGAGGTGAACTGAACCTCCCGATCAGATACGATAAGCCGTGCAGGCGGAAGATGTGTTGGATGAAGAGGTCGGCCAGCGAGAAGCAGAAGGTAGACCGGTCAGCGGAACGAAGTGAGCCATCTTCGAAAATCGGTCCACCACCACCCAGACCATACTGCATCCCACAGAGGGAGGCAGGTCCGTAACAAAGTCCATTGCAATATGCTGCCAGAGCGCATCGGGCACAGGCAGCGGCTGGAGCATGCCAGCAGGTTTGGAGTGAGCAACCTTTTGAGCTGTGCACACCGAGCAGGATAAACAAAGTCCATAATGTCTTTGGGCAGCGTGGGACACCAGAAATGGCGGACAATCAGGTCTTACGGGTACCCGCATGACCTGCCCGTCTGGAGCTGTGTCCCCATTGGAGGATTTTCTCTCTGTCTGCCAGGCGCACAAAAGTCCTCCCCGGAGGGATGTCTTTAACTTGCAGAGGGTTGACAGAGACAATGCAAGACGGATCAATAATATTTTGTGGAGATTCCATGATGTCCTCTGTCTCGACCGATCTGGATAAGGCATCGGCCCTCACATTCTTGTTGGCCGGACGGTAGTGGAGCTCAAACTAGAACCCGGCAAAGAACAGCGAACACCTGGCCTGACGAGGGTTCAGCCTTTGGGCCGTCTGGAGGTAGGTGAGATTCTTGTGGTCAGTGAATATCAAGATGGGATGAACTGCGCCCTCTAGTAGATGTCTCCACTCCTCCAGGGCCAATTTGATGGCCAGTAACTCCCTATCCCTAATTGAGTAGTTGCATTCTGTGGAAGCGAAGAGTTTAGAGTAATAGCCACATACCATTGTCTTGCCCTTGGAACCTCTCTGGAACAGGAGTGCACCAGCACCGACAGAGGAGGCATCCACCTCCAACGAAAACTGTTGAGATACATCAGGATAATGGAGGGTAGAGGCTGACATGAAGGCACTCTTCAGGCTATTAAATGCCGATTCCGCCTCTGGAGTCCACACTTTGGCGTTCATGCCTTTCTTGGTGAGGGTGGAGATGGGAGATGTCAGTGAGGAAAAATTTGGGATGAACTGCCGGTAAAAATTGGCGACGCCCAGAAAACGCTGTATAGACCTTAAAGGAACAGTGTCATCGCAAATAATTTTTTTATATGTTAAAGATGTTAGTGCTTTAATAAAAACGTTTTTATTCATTTGTGTGTTTGTGTTTTACTTTTTCTTATTTTTACACTTTTTCTTCCCTATGGGGGCTGCCATTTTTTGTTCCATTTCTGTGTGTGTCGATTAACGACACACACAGACATGGAATACGGCAGCCACAGTCCCATAGGGACTGCGAACGGCTCCCGTCCCATTGACGGCCGTGTACGGCGTCTGTGTGGGAACTGCGCATGCGCCGCTCCCACACAGTCCTATTCGAAATTGGCGCCGTCCGGCGCCATTTTCCTGTGGACCGGAAGTCGCGGCCGGACAGTAATATTACTACTTCCGGTCGCGGCTTCCGGACTTGTGCACATGGAACAGCGGCAGCAAACGGAGCGGACGGGCCGGAGGGAGCCGCGGCGGCAGGAGCAGGTAAGAGATTTCAATGTATGTTAGTGTTTGTGTGTGTTTACTACTGTATGTAAACCTACTACACTGTGGGTTACCTCAAAAAATGGCGACACACAGTGTAGGAGGTTAAACCTTTCAAACCCCTCGTTTATCCCGGCACTAGCCAGGATAAAGGAGGGGGGGATGCTGAGAGCTCACTAGAGCGAGGGCTTTTAACCCAATGTTGCAATGCTGCAATTTTGGGAACAGCCCCATCTAGTGACCAAAAATGGGTAGTATTATAAATTAGAAATAATTTATAATATTTCCTGGCTCGTGCCAAAAAAAAAATAATAATTTGAACAATGTTTAATCACCCACACACTAAATGTTTAATTTTTTTTAAAAAAACATGTTTTTCTGGCAACACATTCCCTTTAAGCCTTGAGGGCGTGGCCATTCCAGTACGGCCTTCACTTTCTCCGGATCTATCTTGAGACCTTGGTCCGAGATTATGTAGCCCAGGAAGGGTAGAGAACTCCTCTCAAACATGCACTTCTCAAGCTTGGCATACAGACGACTCTCCCTCAATCGCAACAGAACTTGACAGACATGTCTCTGATGAGTCAACGGTTCTGGGGAAAAAATTAAGATATCATCAAGATAGACCACAACACAATTCAAGTCCGCTCCAGACAGCTGGAGGGAACGGAGGTAGTGGCGACACTTGAGACCAGTGTGTTGCTGAGTGCCCATGACGTCGCGGCACTCACAGCCAATACTCTGAAACAGCCAGCAATCCTTACAACTGCACGAACCAGTAGTTTTCACTGCTAACAGGCAGGCTGTCTGTTTGCCTAAACACAGCGTACGCTGCTGTCTCTGTATTGCCGCCGAATTGTGTATCGCAGCGGCAACACTGAGAACACTAAATAAAACACAACAGGCAGTTTGTCTCTCTGCATTGCCGCATAATTAAGAACCGCAGCGGCAACGCTGAGAACACAAAACGCACTCGGTGACCAGCTAGCTGCTCACTGAGATAGATTGCTTTCTGTCCGCGTTGCTGGCCGAGCTGCTGCTTGAGCCAGGAATGGAACAGCAACGCTGGTAACAGAACAAATACAACACAATCTGAAGACTAATTAACTGTTCATTGACACAAAAATTTTAATCCTTTTGCGCTGCTACTCACCAAAAGTTTGGAGCGGCAACGCTTAAAAGGTAGTCAATGATCAGGCAGTTGCTCATAGAGTTTGAACACAACCTCCTGTAGTGTGCATATGCAAGGTATCTTACAGATACAAAAATAACCCTTGCAGCACCACCTCGTTTATTTCCACCTGAGTAGTAGGGCCAACAAGCTCCCTACACAGTGGAATTTGTTTAAAGCTGTAATCACACTGTGCAATAATTTAATCAAAATACCACACAATGTGGCAATAAAGGGGACATTGCATAGCATAATCCTTCTCCTACTACACTAGTCGGTATCAATAAAAAATTGAAGGCGACATTGTCCACCATGCTCTACCTTTCCTCCCCTCTCCCTATACCTACATTTTTCATAGACCACAACACAGACATAGAGGAGGTCCCGGAAGATGTCATTAACAAATTCTTGGAAGACCGCCGGAGCCTTACACAGGCCGATGGACATCACCAGATGCTCATAGTGTCCATCTCAGGTGTTAAATGCCATCTTCCATTCGTCACCCCGGCGAATCATTATTAGGTTATAAGCCCCACGCAGATCTAGTTTGGAAAAAATGTTAGCTCCTCGTATGCAGTCAAAAAGCTCAGAAATCAATGGCAACAGATAACTATTCTTGACCGTGATCTGATTGAGACCCCGGTAGTCGATGCAGTGTCGCAGAGAACCGTCCTTTTTCTTGATGAAGAAGAACGCGGCTCCTGCCGGGGACGAGGACTTCCGTATGAAACCCCTCTCCAGATTCTCCTTAATAAAGGCGGACATAGACTGAGTTTCTGGCAAGAAAAGAGGATATACCCTACCACGGGGAAGGGATGCATCAGGAAATATCTCGATAGGACAGTCATACGCCCGGTGTGTGGGTAGCGTCTCCACCTTCCTCTTGCTGAAGACATCCGAGAACATAGCATAATGAGAAGGCAATCCTGTCAAAGACTGAGGACGAGGAGGCGGGGCCAGATGGATCTGCTCCAGGCAGCGGTCGAGGCACTTGGGACCCCACTGGAGAATATCTCTGGAATTCCAGTCCAGAACTGAGGCATGTACTCGGAGCCAGGGCAGGCCCAGCAGTACAGGATTGACAGCCTTGGGTAGAACAAGAAATTAGATGAGTTCAGAATGAAGAGCTCCTACCTGGAGCCTCAGCAGTTTGGTCACAGGTACAATCTGGTCTGGCAGAGAGAGTCCATTCACCGAGGAGACAATTAATGGCCTCTCCAGAGAGACTGTAGGCAATTGGAGGAGATCCACTAGATCCTTGTGGATAAAACTGGCTGCGGACCCAGAGTCAAGATAGGCAGCGACCCGGTGGTTCTTCTCGCCGGACATAATAGTCACGGGGATGGACAGTTTAGAAGAAAAGTCTCTAACCAGCGCAGTATCACCTGGGGTTGTCTCCCCAATCAATCCTAGGCATTGGGTTTTTTCGGCTTCTGAGGACACAGACGTACCGCATGGCCTCCGAGGCCGTAATAAAGACAAAGTCCCGAAGTGCGTCTGCGGAGTTTCTCCTGAACGGATAGTTTAAGCCGGTCTACCTGCATAGGCTACTAGGTGGACCACCTGGTGAGGGTAACAGAAATTGCTGGAAAGTAGGAGCCAGCCTAGGGAGTTTTCTCTCCCGACGAATCTCCTGGGATTGTTCCCGGAGCCCCATATCAATCCGGGTGGCAAGCAAAATGAGGGCGTTCAGGGTGGATGACAGATCACGAGAAGTCAGTTCGTCCTTGATCTCAGGCGACAATCCCTGCCAGAATGTAGCCACTGGGGCCTCGTCGTTCCAGGACAGCTCTCCTGCCAGGGTACAGAAATGAATGGCGTTCTTGCCCACGGAGGTGTCTCCCTGGAGCAGGTTCAACAAGGAGGCCACGGCTGACTGGAAGTCACCGGTCTCTGGTCCCTGTCCTTCCCAGATCGAGTTCGCCAACGCTAGGGCCCTGCCAGTTAGCAGAGAAACAATCCTGACGCCATCAGACGGAAATGCTCTGGCATGAAGAGAGAAGTGGATCTGGCACTGATTGAGGAATCCCCTGCAGGTACTCGCGTCCCCGTTGTAACGAGGCAGTAGTGGTAGCGAGAATCGGGGATCAGCACTGGTGCTGAGAGGAAGTGTTGTAGAAGGATCAGTCGGAACAGTAGCTGAGGAGGCTGCATGTTGTGCATCTAACCGCTGTGCAGTGGAATTCACTGCCAGGAGGAGTTGGTCCTGTCGTGAACGTTGGTCTCTGTCACGTTTGGTTCGTGGACCCACTGGGCAGTACCGTGTACGGCGGTAAGGCAGCTGGCCAACAGGACGCAGGTCAAAGTCTATAGTTCGTATAGGGTACCTGTGGCAGCTCGGACAGTAGCAAGGCAGGCTTGGCAACAGGTGGACGTCAGGCGTGGAGAAGCAGGACAGGTGTGGAATATAGCACAGCACGGCACTAGATCAGGATACAAGTATAGGATACAGGAACACTGGGAGCAGGTAACGCTAGGGGGCCATATGCAAGACAAACTAGGAATACACAACAAAGCTCAGACATAGAACTAGGGGGCTGGACCCCTCTTTTAGTCCAGAGTACTCACGGGTCAAGGTTCATGAACGAGGTCCGGTGCGCACGCTGCCTCTTTAAGAGCGGACACGAGGGTGCGCGCACCCTACGGGATCCGGCTGTGGTGAGTAGACTCCTGAGAAGGAGGCTGGGGCCAGCGCTTGCCGACTCGTGGCTGCGGCTCTCAGGGGGAGAACGGAGCTGACAGCCCGCAGCCACGGACATTACAGTCTTGCAGATCTGTCTGCACCGCTTGAGACAACGGCATAGTCTTAGGCGGACCAGCGGGGTCCATGGCCTGAGCGTACTATCACTTAGGATGCGTTGACTCACTGGACCGTAACGCCTTGACTGTATGGCAGCTGGCCAACAGGATACAAGTCAAAGTCTATAGTTCGAATAGGTGTACCTGTGGTAACTTCAGACAGTAGCAAGATAGGCTCGGATGGGACCTTGGCAGCAGGCAGTCAACAGGCGTGGTGTAACAAGGCAGGTGTACTCAGCACAACACGACTCCAACTCTAAACAGCACTTGGACCAAGATAGCACGGGATACAGGTAGCAGGAACCGGAACACTGGGAACTGGAAAACAAGGGACCATTTGCAGAGACGAACATAGGTAAACAACAACAATGCTCAGGCAAAGCAGGAGGGGGCAGGGCCCTTCTTATAGTTCAGAGTGCTGATGGGCTAATTTGGGTATCAAATTCAGGTGCGCGCGTTGGCACTTTAAGACCGACACGAGCATGCGCGTGCACCCTACGGGACACAGCAGTGTGAAGTGGAAGTGAGCACTGGCATCTCCTGAGGAGGAGATGTGGAGCAGCGCTCACTGATCCATGGCTGCGTCCGTCAGTAGGTGAGTAAACCTGATGGCCCGCAGCCATGGGTGTTACAGTCCATATATGGACTGTAGCGTTCATGGCCCCCGGCGGCTGCAGCCATGGATCTGTGAGTTCTGGCTCACATCTCCTTCTCAGGAGACGCCAGCGTTCACTTCCAGTCCGCTGTGTCCCGTATGGTACGTGCGCACGCACATGGGAATCATCATCATCAATTAGCCCATGATTCCCTGGACTATAAGAAGGGCCCTGCCCCTTTGCTCATTGCTTGAGCGTTGTTAGTATTCCCATGTCAGTCTCGCAAATGGTCCCTTAGTCTAGTCCTGTTCCCGTTGTTACCCGTGCCTTGCTACCTGTATCCTGTGCTGTGTTCTTGTTCCTTAGCCTGTTAGTGTTGGAGTCGTGTCCTACCTCACCTGCTGTTATTTTCCTTGTCCAGTGTCATCTGCCACTTCCAGTGTCAACTGCCACGTCCAGTGTCATCTGCCACGTCCAGTGTCTTCTGCCACGTCCAGTGTCTTCTGCCACGTCCAGTGTTATCCGCCACGTCTGGCACAACCTACTGCACCTGCTGTCATCCGCCACGTCTGGCGTAACCTGCTGTACCCACCTCTATTTGTGCATAAGCCTCGGCCACTGTCTGGACTTTTCAGGTACCCTAGAGCCGGATTTTGTATTTATTGGGTGCTCTGTTACTTGGCCAGCTGCCTCCCTGCTATGGCGGTGCGGCCTAGTGGGTCCACATACCCACAGACCGTGACAGTACGCTCAGGCCATGAACCCCGCTGGTCAACCTGGGACCTTGACGACACAAGCCATGCTGGTAGAGATGCAAGACCTTCAGTCACGGCAAGACCATCTCCTCCTGTCAGTGAACGCCATTGCACATCGGCTGGTTGCCCAAGCCACAGTCTTCACCGCACCTATTCCTTCTGTACCTTCTGCTACACCTCCTGTCTGTACCAGTGCCGATCCCCTATGCTTCCTGCCGCTACCTCCTCGCTATGATGGAGACACACGTTCTTGTAGGGGATTTCTGAATCGGTGCCAGATCCACTTCAGACTACAAGCCAGGGCCTTCTCTGATGACACTGGGATTGCCTTTATAATCTCTCTCCTTACTGGCAAAGCCCTAGCATGTGCAAATCCTCTGTGGGAACATCAGGGACCAGAGACTCGTGACTTGCAGTGCTTTTTACGGACTTTCCGTTCGATATTTGAAGAACCTGGGAGAGTTTCTTCTGCTGCTGCATCCCTGCTGACCCTACATCAGGGAGACCTCTCCGTGGGCGAGTATGCTATTCAGTTTCGTACCCTGGCTGCGGAACTAACCTGGAAAAAAAAGGTCTTGGTGGCCACATTCTGGCAGGGACTGTCTTCTGGGATTAAAGACGAGCTGGCCCACATCTGCCACCTACCCTGGACGATCTCACCCTACTAGCCACCCGGGTTGACATGAGGATCCGGGAGCTTTCTTAAGAGGTTCTCCGGGAGAGAGGATTTCCATGGCTGGCTTTTACTTTCCAGCAATCCCTACTGTCCTTCAGAGGAGCCTATGCAGATGGACCTGGCCAAATTGTCTACACAGGAGAGAAAACGTAGACGCACTTCAGGACTTTGTATTGCGGCCTCGGAGACCATGTTGTGCGTTTGTGCCTCCAGAGGTCAGAGCGAACCCAGTGCCTAGGATTGGTTGGAGAGACGACCCTAGGCGGAACGGTACCAAATAAAAGATTCAATTCCAAGCTCACCATTCCTGTGACCATAGTGTCCGGCGAGAAGACGCACCGGGTTTCTGCCTATCTGGACTCCGGGTCTGCGGCAAACTTCATCCAAAAGGATCTAGTGGATCATCTCCAGTTGCCCACAGTTCCTCTGGAGACTTCTTTGGCTGTTGCCTTGGTGAATGGACTGCCTCTGCCCGATCCGATTGTATCTGAAACCAAGCCGCTGAAGCTTCAAGTTGGAGCCCTTCATTCGGAACTGATTTTGTTTCTTGTTTTGCCGTTAATCCTGTTCTGCTGGGTCTGGCTTGGCTTCGACTATATGCCCCAGCCCTGGACTGGAATTCAAGAGAGGTTCTCCAATGGGGCTCCAAATGTCTCGATCGCTGTCTGTTGCAGATCCATCCTGTCCAGCTACCTCTGCCTCAGTCATTGGCAGGGTTACCCCCTCATTTCGCTCAGTGTGCAGATCTCTTCAGAAAGAGGGAGGCCGAGACGCTGCCCCCACATTGGACTTATGACTGCCCCATTGAACTGGTTCCAAATGCCTCTCTTCTCCGTGGACGGGTATATACCCTCTCCTTTCCAGAGTCTCAATCCATGTCGGTCTATATCAAGGAGAATTTAGAGAGGGGCTTCATACGAAAGTCTTCCGGCCGGGTTCTTCTTTGTTAAAAAGAAATACGAATCTCTTCGACCCTGCATTGACTACCGTGGTCTTAACCAGATCACGGTCAAGAATAAATACCTGTTACCACTTATATACAAACTGTTTGACCGTATACGAGGAGCCAGGGTTTTTTCAAAATTAGACTTGCGTGGGGCTAATAATTTGTTCCGAATCCCTCAAATTGACAAGTGGAAGATGGCGTTCAAAACCTGAGACGGGCACTACGAATACCTGGTGATGCCCTTTGGACTATGTAACGCTCCCGCGGTCTTCCAGGAATTCGTCAATGATATCTTCCTAGATCTCTATGTCTGTGTTGTAGTGTATCTCGATGATATTTGATTTTCTCCCCAGATCCGACAACTCATCGGAAGCATGTCCATCAAGTTCTACTGCGATTTAAGGGAGAATCGTCTATATACCAAGCTGGAGAAGTGTGTCTTTGAAAATAATTCTCTGCCCTTCCTAGGCTACATCGTCTCGGATCAAGGTCTCAAGATGGATCCTGAGAAAGTAAAGTCCGTTCTGGAATGGCCACGTCCTCAAGGCCTGAGGTTTTTTGGGATTCACCAACTTCTACCGTCAGTTTATCCCAAACTTCTCATCGATGACTGCTCCCATCTCTACCCTTACCAAGAAGGATGTGAACGCCAAGGTGTGGAATCGAGAGCCAGAATCTGCATTTAATAGTCTCAAGAAAGCCTTTATTTCAGCCTCGATACTCTATCATCCTGACGTATCTCGGCAGTTTTCATTGGAGGTGGAAGCTTCTTCTGTTGGTGCAGGTGCAATTCTGTTCCAGAGGAGTTCCAAAAGAAAGGCAGATCTAGCAGATAATAATAACACTTACAGGTGACCGGGGCAGATCTAGCAGATGATAATAACACTTACAGGTGACCGGGGCAGATCATAATAACACTTACAGGTGACTGGGGCAGATCTAGCAGATAATAATAACACAGGTGACTGGGGCAGATATAGCAGATAATAGAACTTACAGGTGACCGGGGCAGATCTAGCAGATAACACTTACAGGTGACCGGGGCAGATCTAGCAGAAAATAATAGCACTTACAGGTGACTGGGGCAGATCTAGCAGATCATAATAACACTTACAGGTGACCGGGGCAGATCTAGCAGATAATAGTAACACATGTGACCGGGGCAGATCTAGCAGAAAATAATAGCACTTACAGGTGACTGGAGCAGATCTAGCAGAAAATAATAGCACTTACAGGTGACCGGGGCCGATTTAGCAGAACATAATAACACTTACAGGTGACTGGGGCAGATCTAGCAGATAATAACACAGGTGACCGGGGCCGATCTAGCAGAAAATAATAGCACTTACAGGTGACCGGGCCGATCTAGCAGAAAATAATAGCACTTACAGGTGACTGGGGCAGACCTAGCAGATAATAATAACACTTACAGGTGACCGGGGCACATCGAGCAAATAGTTCTTTAGTACAACCAATACTACTAGCAATGTTTCTCTATGGGGATTACATGGCTGTGTGCTGGGTTTTATGCATCTGTTTGCAATGGGTGTGGCTAAAACACTGGAACTCAATAATTAGGAGAGGGTGCACATACTTTGGCTATATAGTGTTCTTTGCCCCCCACAGACTGTGACCCTGAACTGCGCCCACAGCTTCTGCTCCTTCTGCATCCTGTCATGGAGAAAGGGGAAGGAAGAATGTCCCATCTGCCGACAGGAGATAAAGTCCCAGACCCGTTCCCTCGTCCTAGATAACTGTATTAACCCCATGGTGGACAAACTGACCCCCGAAATGAAAGACCGTCGACTGGCTCTTATACTAGAGCGTAAAGGTGAGAGGTGGGTGACTCGTACCACAGCTTTCTGTTATTAAAATTCAAGAAGATTTAAAGCAAGACCATTATATCTTCTCCATTTAAATGGAGACTTTTTTCCTCTGCAGAGAGTAACCACTCTATTGGGGATCGGGAGCAACTGGCCATCAAATTGGCTCTGTAGGAGTGTAGACAACTGCTAGAGGGCGCAGCTCACCCCATCCTGATCTACACCGACCACAAAAACCTCACCTATCTCCAGTTTGGCTCAATGACTAAACCCCCGTCAAGCCAGGTAGTTGCTGTTCTTCACCCGTTTCCAATTTGTGCTCCACTACCGTCCCACTGATAAGAATGTGAGGGCCGATGCCCTGGCAAGGTCACTTGAGACGGATGACACGGTGGAGTCCCTTCAAAGTATCATAGACTCCGCACTGTATTCGGCACCATCCCAATTTGATACAAATAAGGCTAAAGTCTTGCTGGAAACAGCTATTCCTACTAAACTTTCCCAAGGGGATAGAGAGGTATTGGATGCTGAATTTAGTTTGGAAGAAGTGTTGGATGTTATTAAAAATCTGAAGGCTCACAAAGCCCCGGGGCCAGATGGGTTTTCTTCAGGTTACTATAAACACTTTAGGGAGGTCCTGGCCCCACACATGGTTGAGGTGTTTAATGCCTATCGGGGAGGTAACAGTTTGCCTCCTTTCTCAAATTTAGCTTACATACATCTCATTCCCAAACCTCATAAGGATCATACAGATCAGGCCAATTACCGCCCGATATCCCTTCTCGATGTGGATCTTAAGATTATGACAAAAATTCTGGCGGTTAGATTGAATTCTTTCCTCCCTTCATATATACATAAAGATCAAGCGGGTTTTATACCCCTCCGACAGGCGGAGGACCAGACGAGAAGGGCTGTGGATATTATTTCAGCAGTTCGCTCGGGTTGGGATGGAACTCCCGGACGTCAAAGTATGTTATTAAGCCTTGACCTTCAGAAAGCCTTTGACTCGTTATCCTGGGAATACTTGTTTTATGTCCTTGATAGGATGGACTTTGGCTCCAGCTTTTTGTCTATTCTTAAGATCTTATATTCTTTACCTACAGCAAAAATAAACTCTAGAGGATATATGTCGGGAGCTTTTCCAATATGCAGAGGAATGCATCAGGGTTGCCCGCTATTGCCCTCCCTGTTTGCGCTGGCTATTGAGCCATTGGCCAATCTCATACGAAACTCTCCCAACATTAGAGGAGTACAGGTGGGGGGAATAGAACATAAATGTGCTTTATTTGCGGATGACATTCTGCTTTTTCTGTCGACACCTCTTACATCCTTGCCGAATCTTTTTCATATCTTTGATCAATTTGGCAGGCTGTCTGGACTTAATGTCAATCATACCAAGTCGGTGGCGATGAATCTCACATTACCAGATAGGGTAGTAAAGCTCCTACAACTTAATTTTGATTTTAATTGGGATGCGCGTAGATTGACGTATTTGGGCATCAAACTGACACCCACAATAGAGTCCCTCTACAAAGACAATTTCCCTCCACTTTTTAAACAAATAGCTGCAGATCTTGCTAGGTGGTCTCCTCTTAATCTTTCATGGTTTGGTCGTATTGCCTCCATTAAAATGACGATTTTGCCCAGATTGCTGTATTATTTCCGCATGCTCCCTATCGTGGTCCCACAGAAGTCGCTTGGAAAAATCCAAGCGCTTATTATGTTGTTTATTTGGGGTTCTAAAAGCCAGAGGATACAGAGACAGACTTTATTTCCGCCCAAAGTTGCGGGGGGTCTTGGCGTTCCCAATATTCAGCATTACTACTATGCAGCGCGTCTGGCACAGTTTACAGATATTTATGGGAGACCATACTGCCCTCAATGGACACAAATAGAAACGACCGCATGTGCTCGTTTTCCGCTAGAAACGCTATTGTGGATGGAATCCTCGGACAGGCCTCCGGTTCTCTCCCCTGTGCTTTCTCAGATGTTACAGCTGTGGGATACGATTAGAAAAAAATTCCATATTAAATCAACCCATAATCCTCTTATGACTATCACGGGTAACTCTGCCTTTCCTCCGGGTCTGCGTAGCATGGAATTTCGCTGGTGGCTCAATAAGGGGTTTTACAGAATCAAGGACTTCTTTATAGGGGGGGACATTAGAACTTTGGATTACTTTAAGGAATCACACTCGATGCCCCCATTGGAGCACTTTAGATATATACAGATACACCATTTCTTGTTGGATTGGAAATCCAAGCAGGAGGACATCAGTACATTGACCACTTTTGAAAGGCTTTGCTGGCTCTCGGGTCTACGACATAAAATATCCATGATATATTCCGATCTGGTCACTCCGGAGGGTAAACTCCCTTACATGACCCGTTGGGAACACGATTTAGGCACGGGCGTGGAATTGGAGCAGTGGAGGGAGATGGCATGTATGACTTTAAAATTATCTATCAACACATCCTTGGTTGAAGCGGGTTACAAGGTATTAATGAGATGGTATATGGTCCCCACACGTATAGCTTGATTTAATCCGTCTGTAGACTCGCACTGCTTTAGGCAGTGTGGTGCGGAGGGCACACTGATGCATATCCTATGGGAATGCCCAGTAGTTGCCGCCTTTTGGAATCAGGTATACCAGCTTATTAACACGGTCCAAGTCAAATCCCCCACGGATGTAATTACGGCACTGTTGGGTGGTCCTATTCCGGAAGTTTGTATCTCCACGCGTAAATTTGTCCGATATGTATTTCTGGCAGCTAAAATAACTATTGCTAGAGCTTGGCGATCATCCACACTGTCTATGGATATTTTGATTGATAAGTTCTCATGGATAATGATCAATGACCGCCTTACACATCTGCTAGCTGGCATATTAGACAAATTTGATGCCATTTGGGCCCCATGGAGGAATCGCACACTTTCGTGAAATACATAGAGACAGATACGATCCCCTTCTATACTACACCTTTCCTCCCCCCCTCCTTTTTGTTATTGAATGTTTCCCCCCCCCCCTTTTTTTAGAGGCCATGTCATGGTACTCTATGAAGCAATGTGATGTCAATGATAGTTACCTATGTTAGCAATAACTACATTTATATGCCTTATATTTGGAAGGAGTTTTGATGTCATAACAGACATGTAATGTGAGTTTCACTGCAGGCCATGTTGGTCTAGTATTCTGCTCAATTGTATTATTGATTTTCAAAAAGTTGAGACTCTGTGAGTCTGTGTTATTATTATTTTACAAAAACAGTTTAATAAAAAACTATTGAAACCAAAGTATCAGACCCGTCCTGCATTGTCACTTCCAATCCTTTGCAGGTTAGAGACATCCCTCCGGGAAGGACTTTTGTTCAGTTGGCAGACAGAAGAAGAATTCCCGGCTGGGGACACAGCTCTAAACTGGCTAGGCATACTAGTGTTCGTAAAATCCGAGACCTGATTACTCATCATTTCTGGTGGCCCACGCTACCCAAAGATGTTGTGGATTTTGTCTCTTCTTGCACGGTGTGTGCTTCTAACAAGGTTGCTCACTCCAAGCCTACCAGAGTGCCCCAACCTTTGCCTGTACCTAATGTCCCCTGGCAGCACATTGCGATGGACTTTGTCACCGACCTTCCTCCCCCAGCAGGATGCAACACTGTCTGGGTGGTGGTGGACCGGTTCTTGAAGATGGCACATTTTATCCCGCTGACCGGCCTACCTTCTGCTCCCCGACTGGCGAGTCTCTTCATTCAGCACATCTTCCGCTTGCATGGCTTGCCCCTTCACATCGTGTCTGATCGGGGGGTTCACAACCTATCACCCTCAGTCCAATGAGCAAGTCGAGAGGATTAACCAGATCATGGAAAATTATGTCCGCCACTTCATCTCGATGTAGCATGATAACTGGGTACAGCTTCTTCCATGGGCCAAATTATCTTATAACAACCACACATGCGAGTCCACCACTTCCACACCATTCTACATTGTATACAGTCAACATCCTAGAGTCCCTCTTCCTGTGCCGGCTACATCTCAGGTACCCGCTGCTGACTCTGCTCTTAGGGACTTTGTGCAAATCTGGCAAAAGACCCGGTCCTTTTGATAAAGAAAAAAAAAAAAAGACCCTGTCCTCTATTTTGCTAGCAGTCGATCGCATGAAGCGAAAAGTGGATATAAAAAGAAGAGAGAGCCGCCTCAGTATCTTCCAGGTACCAAAGTCTGGCTGTCCTCATGGAATATTCGTTTAAAAGTGCCTTCATACAAGTTTTCTCCCAAGTTCATCTGACCTTTTGAGATACTACAACAGATAAACCCAGTCTCCTATAAGCTTCGGCTGCCTCCTACCCTCATAATCCCCAACTCCTTTCATGTGTCCCTCCTGAAAGCAGTGGTCCTGAACCGCTACAGTAAGACTCCCAGTCCCGCAGTCGCTCCCAGCGGTTCATATGATGTGTTTGAGGTGAGGGAGATCCTGGACTGCAAAAGGGTAGGAGGAAGGACTTTCTATTTGGTGGACTGGAGAGAGTTTGGTCCTGAGGAGAGGTCCTGGGAGCCGGAAGAGAACCTCAGTGCCACTGCTCTCATTAAGAAGTTCCTCTCTCGCTCTGGCCCCAAGAAGAGCGTGCGTAAGAGGGGGTATACTATAGCGTCCATGGCCGTGGACCATCGGGTTTACCCACCCCACCCCCCCCCGGTGGCCGCACCCATGGATCTGTGAGTGCTGGCTCGCATCTCCTCAGGAGATGCCAGCACTCACCCCCGGACCCCTGTGTCCCGTAGGGTGTGCGCGCACACGCACATGGGAAACATCATTATCAATTAGCCCTGATTCCCTGGACTATAAGAAGAACCCTGCCCCTTTGCTCATTGCCTGAGTGTTGTTAGTATTCCCATGTCAGTCTTGCAAAAGGTCCCTTAGTGTTATCCTGTTCCCGTTGTTACCAGTGCCCTGCTACCTGTATCCTGTGCTGTGTTCTTGTTCCTGCGCCTGTTAGTGTTGGAGTCGTGTCCTACCGCACCTGCTGTCATCTGCCACGTCCAGTGTCTTCTGCCATGTCCAGTGTCTTCTGCCATGTCCAGTGTCTTCTGCCACGTACAGTGTTATCCGCCACGTCTGGCACAACCTGCTGTCATCCGCCACGTCTGGCGTAACCTGCTGCACCCGCCTCTATCCGTGCTAAAGCCTTGACTACTGTCTGGACTATTCAGGTACCCTAGGGTGGGACTTTGTATTTATTGGGTATTCTGTTGCTTGGCCAGCTGCCTCTTCGCTACGGCGGTGCGGCCTAGTGGGTCCACATACCTACAGACCGTAACATGGACAGTGACATCAGCAGCTACTGATTGAGCGAAATCCCCATTGCCGATGATCTGGCCGGGGATTCTGCTCCTAGAGGAAACCCCTGAGGTCACTGTCCATATAGGGACATTGACATCAGGGGCTCCTCCTGGAGCCCAATCCCCGGCCAGAGTTGGCAACGGGGATTCCACTCAAGGAGTAGCCACTGACGTCACTGTCCATATGTGCTATGGCTGGGGATTCCGCTCCTAGAGGGAGTCCCACTGGCACTATATACAGGGGGGGTGTTGCACTATCTACATGGACAGTGTGGCACTATATAGGGGCACTATCTACAGGGGACACTGTGGTACGATCTACAGGGGCACTGGCAAAATATATATGGGCACTGGCACTAGGGGCAGCTAAGGGCATTATACTGTATAAGAGATAGAAGAGGATTGGGGATGCTCATCACAAGAGCTTACAATCTATGAGGAAATAGAGAAGAGGATTGAGAACGCTGATCACAAGAGTTTACAATCTATGAGGCGTTAGGATGCTCATCACAAGAGCTTACAATCTATGAGGAAATAAAGGAGAAGAGGGTGAGGATGCTGATCACAAGAGCTTACAAGCTATAAGAAATAGGGGTGACACAATATGTAAAGTGCTCGTTCTGCACAATGCTCCTCCAGCTTTTATATAATGGGGTAGTACACATAAAGCTGTATAAGCTGGTCGCCAGCCAGTATCTGTGTATGACTGATATGAGGTGTATTAGGGTGGATACTGCTGAATCAGGGGGTCAGGTTCTGATGACTAATGTAATAGTGGTGAGGGGAAAAGGAGTCAGATTAGGGGATGTTTTAGGCCTGTGTAATAAGATGTGTTTTCAGAGCACACTTAAAACTGCGGATGTTGGGAATCTATCTGATTGTCTGGGGTAGCACATTCCAGAGGACTAGTGCAGCACGAGAAAAATCCTGGAGACGGGAGTGGGAGGTTCAGATTATGGGGATGTTAATCCTATTACTTTCACCCACAAAGCTCTCCCCAGTGCTGCACCTCCTTACATCTCCCCATCTCTGTCTACCACCCTACCCGTGCTCTACGTTCTGCCGGCATTGGTGTAGCGGTTGGTCAGGTAGATGAGCCTGGCTGCTGCATTAAGGATAGAGTGGAAAGTAGGGGAGAGTTTGGTGACAGGAAGACTAATTAGTAATGAATTACAGTAGTTAACACGAGAGTAAAGCAGAGTGACAATGAAAATTTTGGCTGTTTCCACAGTAACAAAAGGGCGGATTCTGGAGATGTTTTTGAAGTGAAGGTGACAGGAGCGTGTAAGTGATCGAGAAAAGGAAAGATCTGAGTCAAAAGTAATCCCAAGACAGCGGGCATGCTGCCCAGGAGTGATGGTAGTGCCACACACTGAGATGGAGACATCAGGTTTAGGTAGTTTAGTAGATGTGGGAACACAAGGAGCTCAGTTTTCGAAAGAACCAGTTTCAGATAGAGAAAAGACATGATGATAGAGACACCTGAGAGACGATCACTGGAGGACATGATGTTAGAAATAGTGGACAGACAATCACAGGTATTTTGTATTAGAGCAGGGGTGATGTCACAGGAGTTACAGTTAGGTCCAGAATTATTTGGACAGTGACACAAGTTTTGGCATTTTAGCTGTTTACCAAAACATATTGAATATACAGTTATATAATCAATATTTTTCAAGGGACCAACGGTAATTGGACAATTATCTCAAACGCTATTTAATGGGCTGCATGGGCTATTCCCATCGTTAATCTATTATCAATTAAGCAGGTAAAAGGCTGGAGTTGATTCCAGGTGCAGCATTTGCATTTGGAAGCTGTTGCTGTGAACCCACAACATGAGGTCAAAGGAGCTCTCAATGCATGTGAAACAGACCATCATTAGGCTGAAATAAATGAAGAAATCCATCAGAGAGAGCACAAATGTTAGGAGTGGGTATATCTACTCCTTTACCCTGCCTGCTCTCAGGTCTGGGGTATGTCTACTCCTCCACCCTGCCTGTTCTCAGGGCTGGGGTATATCTTCTCCTCCACCCTGCCTGTTCTCAGGTCTGTGGTATGTCTACTCCCACCCTGTCTGTTCTCAGGGCTGGGGTATATCTTCTCCTCCACCCTGCCTGTTCTCAGGTCTGTGGTATGTCTACTCCCACCCTGCCTGTTCTCAGGTCTGGAGTATATCTTCTCCTCCACCCTGCCTGTTCTCAGGTCTGTGGTATGTCTACTCCCTCCCTGCCTGTTCTCAGGGCTGGGGTATGTCTACTCCCACCCTGCCTGTTCTCAGGGCTGGGGTATATCTTCTCCTCCACACTGCCTGTTCTCAGGTCTGGGGTATATCATCTCCTTCACCCTGTGTAAAGGATCTGCCAGACACAGCTTCTGTGTCGACGCCAGTGGTTAATCAGTCTGCACCTGCTCCTTGGTCTGATAGAGTGACTCGATCTGCTACTGTAAAGGATCTGCCAAACACAGCTTCTGTGTCGACGCCCGTGGGTAATCAGTTTGCACCTGCTCCTATGTCTGTGAGACTGACTCCATCTTCCACCACTCAGGATGGCAGGCTTAGGAGTGGGAGAGCCTATCACAGCCTGGCCAGACGGAGCTAGCTCCCGCCCACTGTCTATTTATACCTGCCTTTTCTGTTCCTCCTTTGCCTGTGATTCTGCTCTGATTGTTTCCTGGCTCTGCTGCTGCTGCTTGAACTACTGATCCTCTGCTTGTTATTGACCTTGGCTTACTGACCACTCTCCTGCTCAGCGTTTTGTACCTCGTGCACTCCTGGTTTGACTCGGCTCGTTCACTACTCTCGTTGCTCACGGTGTCTCCGTGGGCAGCTGCCCCGTTTCCCCTGCTTCTGTGTACCCTTGTCTGTTTGTCTGTCGTGCACTTACTGAGCGTAGGGACCGTCGCCCAGTTGTACCCCGTCGCCTAGGACGGGTCGTTGCAAGTAGGCAGGGACTGAGTGGCGGGTAGATTAGGGCTCACCTGTCTGTCTCCCTACCCCGTCATTACAGCTACCACTCAGGCTGGTAGGCTGAGGAGTGGGAGAACCTATCACAGCCTGGCCAGACGGTTCTAGCTCCCGCCCTCAGTCTATTTATACCTTCATTTCCTGCTTGTCTTTGCCTGTGATTCTCTCTTGTTTCCTGGCTCTGCTGTTCCTGCTATAACTATTGACCTCTGCTTCATATCGACCCTGGCTTTACTAACTACGCTCCTGCTCTGCTTTTGGTACGTCGTACACTCCTGGTTTGACTTGGCTCGTTCACTACTCTTGTTGCTCACGGTGTTGCCGTGGGCAACTGCCCCATTTCCCTTAGCTTCTGTGTACACTTGTCTGTTTGTCGTGCACATATTGAGCGTAGGGACCGTCGCCTAGTTGTACGCCTTCGCCTAGGACAGGCCGTGCAAGTAGGCAGGGACTGAGTGGCGGGTAGATTAGGGCTCACCTGTCTGTCTCCCTACCCCGACATTACACCCTGCCTGTTGTCAGGCCTGGGTGATGTCTACTCCTCCACCCTGCCTGCTCTCAGGGCTGGGGTATATCTTCTCCACACTGTCTGTTCTTAGGTCTGGGGTATATCTTCTCCTCCACACTGTCTGTTCTCAGGTCTGGGGTATATAATCTCCTTCACCCTGCCTGTTCTCAGGGCTGGGGTATATCTTCTCCACACTGTCTGTTCTTAGGTCTGGGGTATATCTTCTCCTCCACACTGTCTGTTCTCAGGTCTGGGGTATATAATCTCCTTCACCCTGCCTGTTCTCAGGGCTGGGGTATATCTTCTCCTCCACACTGTCTGTTCTCAGGTCTGGGGTATATCATCTCCTTCACCCTGCCTGTTGTTAGGTCTGGGGTATGTCTACTCCTTCACCCTGCCTGTTCTCAGGGCTGGGGTATATCTTCTCCTCCACCCTGCCTGTTCTCAGGTCTGTGGTATGTCTACTCCCACCCTGTCTGTTCTCAGGGCTGGGGTATATCTTCTCCTCCACCCTGCCTGTTCTCAGGTCTGTGGTATGTCTACTCCCACCCTGCCTGTTCTCAGGGCTGGGGTATATCTTCTCCTCCACACTGCCTGATCTCAGGTCTGGGGTATATCATCTCCTTCACCCTGTGTAAAGGATCTGCCAGACACAGCTTCTGTGTCGACGCCAGTGGTTAATCAGTCTGCACCTGCTCCTAAGGTCTGATAGAGTGACTCGATCTTCTACCACTCAGGCTGGTAGGCTGAGGAGTGGGAGAACCTATCACAGCCTGGCCAGACGGTTCTAGCTCCCGCCCTTGGTCTATTTATACCTTCATTTCCTGCTTGTCTTTGCCTGTGATTCTCTCTTGTTTCCTGGCTCTGCTGTTCCTGCTATAACTATTGACCTCCTGGTTTGACTCGGCTCGTTCACTACTCTTGTTGCTCACGGTGTTGCCGTGGGCAACTGCCCCATTTCCCTTAGCTTCTGTGTACCCTTGTCTGTATGTCTGTCGTGCACATATTGAGCGTAGGGACCGTCGCCCAGTTGTACGCCGTCGCCTAGGACGGGCCGTGCAAGTAGGCAGGGACTGAGTGGCGGGTAGATTAGGGCTCACCTGTCTGTCTCCCTACCCCGACATTACACCCTGCCTGTTGTCAGGTCTGGGAGATGTGTACTCCTCCACCCTGCCTGCTCTCAGGGCTGGGGTATATCTTCTCCACACTGTCTGTTCTCAGGTCTGGGGTATATCTTCTCCTCCACACTGTCTGTTCTCAGGTCTGGGGTATATCATCTCCTTCACCCTGCCTGTTCTCAGGGCTGGGGTATATCTTGTCCTCCACACTGTCTGTTCTCAGGTCTGGGGCATATCATTTCCTTCACCCTGCCTGTTCTCTGGTCTGGTCTACTCTTCCACCCTGCCTGTTCTCAGGTCTAGGGGATGTCTACTCTTCCACTCTGCCTGTTCTCAGGTATGGTCTACTCTTCCACCCTGCCTGTTCTCAGTTCTGGTCTACTCTTCCACCCTGCCTGTTCTCAGGTCTGGTCTACTCTTCCACCAATCCTGTCCTCAGGTCTAGGGGATGTCTACTCTGCCACCCTGCCTGTTCTCAGGTCTGGTCTACTCTTCCACCCTGCCTGTTCTCAGGTTTGGTCTACTCTTCCACCCTGCCTGTTCTCAGGTCTGGTCTACTCTTCCACCCTGCCTGTTCTCAGGTCTGGTCTACTCTTCCACCCTGCCTGTTCTCAGGTCTGGTCTACTCTTCCACCCTGCCTGTTCTCAGGTCTGGTCTACTCTTCCACCAATCCTGTCCTCAGGTCTAGGGGATGTCTACTCTGCCATTCTGCCTGTTCTCAGGTCTGGTCTACTCTTCCACCCATCCTGTTCTCAGAACCACCATAAAATACAGCAGCAGGGGAAGCAGTGTTAGACAGGTAAAGTCATGTTTCTGTTAGAGCCCGGAGGTTGAGAGAATTAGAAAGTAATAAGTCATGAATAAAGGTGATTTTACTGCACGCGGACTGAGAGTTCCAGAGCGCACACTTAAATGTGACTGGAGAAGACATACAGCGAATGTTATAAGATTAGTAAGGTTTCTATGTGCGGCAGGTAAAAGGTTGAACTTTTCAGTAGAAGAGGGAGGACCAGGGTTAGGCGAGGTGTCCGCCGCATCTAATAGCAGAGCGAGAATCTAGAGAGAAAGCAGACACTGTGTAGTGTACGTCTCAGTGATCCTATATACAGATACTACATCTCCTCTGTGTAGTGTACGTCTTATACTGATCCTATATACAGATACTACATCTCCTCTGTGTAGTGTACGTCTTATACTGATCCTATATACAGATACTACATCTCCTCTGTGTAGCGTACGTTTCAGTGATCCTATATACAGATACTACATCTCCGCTGTGTAGTGTACGTCGCAGTGATCCTATATACAGATACTACATCTACTCTGTGTAGTGTACGTCTTATACTGATCCTATATATAGATACTACATCTCCTCTGTGTACATCTTATACTGATCCTATATACAGATACTACATCTCCTCTGTGTAGTCTACATCTTATACTGATCCTATATACTGATACTACATCTCCTCTGTGTACATCTTATACTGATCCTATATACAGATACTACATCTCCTCTGTGTAGTGTACATCTTATACTGATCCTATATACAGATACTACATCTCCTCTGTGTACATCTTATACTGATCCTATATACAGATACTACATCGACGCTGTGTACGTCTTATACTGATCCTATATACAGATACTACATCTCCTCTGTGTACATCTTATACTGATCCTATATACAGATACTACATCTCCTCTGTATACATCTTATACTGATCCTATATACAGATACTACATCTCCTCTGTGTACGTCTTATACTGATCCTATATACAGATACTACATCTCCTGTGTGTACATCTTATACTGATCCTATATACAGATACTACATCTCCTCTGTGTACATCTTATACTGATCCTATATACTGATACTACATCTCCTCTGTGTACATCTTATACTGATCCTATATAGAGATACTACATCTCCTCTGTGTAGTGTACGTCTTATACTGATCCTATATACAGACACTACATCTCCTCTGTGTACATCTTATACTGATCCTACATACAGATACTACATCTCCTCTGTGTACATCTTATACTGATCCTATATACTGATACTACATCTCCTCTGTGTACATCTTATACTGATCCTATATACTGATACTACATCTCCTCTGTGTACATCTTATACTGATCCTATATACAGATACTACATCTCCTCTGTGTACATCTTATACTGATCCTATATACAGATACTACATCTCCTCTGTGTACATCTTATACTGATCCTTTATACAGATACTACATCTCCTCTGTGTACATCTTATACTGATCCTATATACAGACACTACATCTCCTGTGTGTACATCTTATACTGATCCTATATACAGATACTACATCTCCTCTGTGTACATCTTATACTGATCCTATATACAGATACTACATCTCCTCTGTGTACATCTTATACTGATCCTATATACAGATACTACATCTCCTCTGTGTACATCTTATACTGATCCTATATACAGATACTACATCTCCTCTGTGTACATCTTATACTGATCCTATATACAGATACTACATCTCCTCTGTGTACATCTTATACTGATCCTATATACAGACACTACATCTCCTCTGTGTACATCTTATACTGATCCTATATACAGATACTACATCTCCTCTGTATACATCTTATACTGATCCTATATACAGATACTACATCTCCTCTGTGTACATCTTATACTGATCCTGATAGTAGTATGTGATAGTAGTGTCAAAAATATTTTTAATTATCTTTATATGTGTGAACATATATTGCTTTTGTGAAAGTGATTAGAATAGGTTTCAAAGATAACATTTTGCATGGACTCCATCTTGTATGGTAGGCATCCATTTTGGATCATTGGAATCTATCTTTTGGCCTGAAGGAGCTATCTTGAGGTTAATAAGTAAAAAGTAAATATCAGCAGATGTCCTGAAGCAATTCTATGTTAAGTGTTCTTGAATTGAATGTTTTATTACTCTTTTAAGGAGCAGATCAAATAGCCTTGGCCGAATGGACAATGGCTGTTTACCATAAGTCAGCCTTGGACTCAGGCCTCTGTTTAATTAATTTAAACTTCTCTGCAGTCTCCATTCTCTAGTGAGATAAGAAGTAGAGACAAATTAACTTGTGTCTCTGAAATGTGTGTCTTCCCATGGGACAAGGTTCAGGCCACCTGGGGCTTGGAGGGTGAAGAATTATTATAATGCATTGATATAATTCTTATTGGCTGAATCAGAGTAATTATCATATTGTAGATGATTGGCTGAAACCAAAGCCTACACCTTTCCTGTCATTATACCATATGTGGAGTTTTGGGATATTACCATATATAGAATGTTTATGTTTGCAAGTATAAGGTTACCACCTACTCTCATTTTCCTATAAATAAAGATGGATCCGCCCCCTAGGGCAGAGATCATTTGAACACTGAAGCTGCGTGTCATGGTCTCTCTCCGGCCTCTCTCAGATCCACCATTGAGAGGGCATTCACTAATTTGGAGCTCATAGACAAATGCAGATAATGTCCAACGTTAACGGACATACTAAATTCTGCAGCGACATTACTTGGGGGCTCGTCCGGGATTCTCAACACAGATCGAAGGCGACAATCGAAGGTGGATGACGGCTAAGATGACGGAGAACTGCACACAAAACCGGTGAGTAAGAAATGTTATTCTTACTGTGCACTTCTCTCTTGTTTTAGCTGCCGTCCAGGTATTGTCTCTTTTGACTATTTGGGAACCATGAACACCATTTGTCTATGAGTTGTATGTATGAATTATAGGAATAGGTGTGTAAGTAGAAATGAATCTGTGAGTGTATCTGTGAGAGGCTGAGATAAGGGAGCGTTTGCTTTCTGATCCCAAAACATACAGAAACAACCAAATACCGAGAAAACACTAAACGGCCTGTCCGAAGTGTTCCCTCCGGCCCCTGGGTTTTGTATGTATTAAGATCAGGTTGCAAATTGATCCTTGCAGAAGTGACGGGTAACCATCCCCGCCCAAGTGATTGTTAGGACTTTCGCGTATCCAGACTGTGACCCATAGGAGGCGCACCTGGCCGGAAGTAAGCGTATGTATATGGGCTAATCCTCCGACGCCCGATCTGAATGAGTTACTGATCGTTAAGTAACATCTCTGTAACTAGAAAGTTTATGGAATATCCACGGGCCCCTGAGACAGTGAGATAGTTATAAATCACATCCCTTTTGAATACAACATAAAGTAGGTTAACGTACACTGCACCGAGGGACTTGCAATAATTGATCTTGTTGACAATAGTTATTTGGCTGCTGTTTAGGAGACAGGATCAGAGACGTGGTTGCCCAATGACAGTCTAAAATATTTAGCAGAGCGCGTGGGGGGGTAAACTCCATGACAGTCTAAAATATTTAGCAGAGCGCGTTGGGGGAAACCACCATGACAGACTAAGAAAGCCGAAAGTTTAGCAGAGTGCTTTGAGGAGCCCTACGGACAGACTAAACACAGGAGTTAGCAGAGTGCCTAGGGAATTCTCATTGACAGACTAAGAAAGCCGAAAGTCTAGCAGAGGGCGTGGGGACTTCTGATTCAAAGTATGCCCAAGGTAAAGTGCTGGCCAGCCGGGAATGGGGGCATAACACCCAAGGTATAGGGTGTGGACAAACAGCAGCAGATATTGTTTGGAAACGATGCGGGGACGGTGCAGTAAAGAACCTGGAGAAAATAACAAAAAAGGCGGGAATGTCCGAGTAGTGGAATCCTCAGTTATACCAGATGGGATGATTTCTTGAGAGATGAAGGGCCCTGGATTAATAGACAGAGTTGCAGAGAACAGATAGAAGTGATTGAATGTACCAGAAAAAAAACAAAAACAAAAAAAAAACACTAGGAAACACAGTTGTCAGTTGTCAGTAAGAATTGACCAGCGTCTAATTCTATAGATAGAGACATTCCAGTAGAAAATAATGTACCAACATATAATTCTTCTATGTACAACTTTATAAACCAAAGGTTTCCAGAAACAAGAGGTTTCCAGGGGTGACAGGCGATCAGTTATTAGCCAAACATAGAGAGAAAGGCGTCATCAGAATTCATAAAGGAATCAATTAACTCTTCACTTCCTAAAAAGGGAACATTGGGTGAAATGTTCAGGGATTATTGATAGAGAGATAGATAGACGTGGATTAGGTATTGGCTAGAAATAGAGTTAAAGCCAATAGGATAATTTTAAGTGTAATGACCCGGATTGTAGAAGTGAGATTGATAAAGTGAAGATTCTTATGTATTTCTATCCAGATCTGCTTGTTGGAATATACTGTATATCATCTGTCCTAAATTGTCACTAATGAAATTTCCTCTCGTTATAGGAGTTTTCCAAGACGTTTTAAACTTTACTGTAAATCTTTTTCCTTTTATTTTTATTTAACAGTCATTTTAATAATTGCATGGAATGTCTAATAAGATATTGTTAATCTATAGAAACCGTGTTAGACTAATAGAACTAATGATAAGAGAATAACGTGTGTTAACGTGAAGATGTTTGGTCATTGACTGACAGGAGCACATGGTGACATTGTGACGTTGTAGCTCATAAGTTTTGGCTAGTAAGGGGTTAATGCTACATTCTCTGTTATCTGTAGTTTAGCTGTGTCTGCAGAAAGTGCACATATAGTGCAAAATAAGAACTGTAACTTAAAGATTAATAGGAAAAAAGCCTGATAAGAAGACAGGATTGAGTATTATATGTTTTATGTTTATATGTTATATGTTACGTTATATGTGTTTTATGTGTCGACCACAATGAAAAACTTCATTCATATTTAAATGTAATATGATGCGCATTACTAAATGAAGATTATAGTTCATTGGATGAATAATCCAAGATTAGGAGTTTATACACAGTCATTCTAGTTATATACTTGTTTTACCAAAGATACACACAAAAGGCATACAGGTGTGAGATTGGATTCTCAGTACTGAGAGTGTCTGGGAACAGCTGGTGTTGTGAGTGACTTGTGTATGTGCGGAACTATTTTTAAAGGGAAATGGTTTCTTTGAAATCACCACATGATAAGTGATTCGACAAGAAATATTTTTTTATCTCATTGTTACATTTTAGGTTATTATTATTTGATATGAAAGTTTCTATTGGCATGTGAGGACACATATAGTGCACGATATGTTTCACCATTTGTGTTAATGGATTGGTTTGTTTAATAATTGACATAAACTCATTAAGGAACCAAATATTTTGCAAACCTCTTATTAATTTATAAGAGTATCCTTTCTGTTTAGTGGTGGTATATGCACATGACACACACACACACACACGCACACACACACACACAAACATATTGGGAATATATTTTATGAAATGAAAATGCAAATAAGATGACAGCATTCACAGGAGCTGTTACGTTTATGGTGTCAGATTCCTGTCCAGTCAATCTTATAGTTTCTGACATCCTTGCAGCAATGTAGGTTGTCATTGGATATAAGTCTGATGGACAGATTGAAGTTACTGATGATATGCTAAATTTTATGTGTGCTGCACTCTATGGGGATTGCACTAGGAGGAGACCTCACACCTCAGGTATTATTGAGGGTGGTCCTGTCCTCCTTCTGGGCACAGGGTAAACAGATGTAGGACGCATTTCTGTGGCCCCTGTGATTGTTAAAATTGTTTGCAAACAGCCCCAAACCCCAGTTGAAGCAGTGCCCTCCGAGCCTCCCACAGTTGAAAAGTATTGATAACCGAACCATACATTGATGTACAGTGTTACAGTGTTAAACCCTACTACATTGCTTCCGCAGGGTTCAACAGAGGAGGAAGAAATGGATAGGTTATATGGTCAATGGGAGACTTGAGAGGGAATGGGATAAGTCACAGGAAACAGTAGACAGTGAATTTCCAGCCTGGTGGGAAGTTGGTTTCTCAGCACATTTGATTCCCCAGTACACAGGTCACCAACATAATTGTATTGAATTAATGAAAATAGAGATGAAAACATTAGAAAATGTAACAGGGGATCCAATATCTAATCCAGCTTTTGAGTTTTTCTTTTGTAGATGGTTCCAGGTACCACCATGAAGGATGCTACAAGACTCGGTATATACTGTTACTACCGAAACAGAGGTAATAAAGTAACAACCACTCCCATCCTCCGTGTCAGCACAGTAGGTGGAGGCGAAGGTACTCGCTGAGTTGTGTAGACTGGCTGAAGGTAAATTTATATATACTGACTCTAGATATGCTTTTGGTATTGCACATGATTATGGCCCAATCTGGAGGAGCAGAGATTTTGCTGGATCCACGGGTAAACCCATAATGTTGAGAGAGTGAGAGAACTGTTTGAGGCTCTGACACTGCCAAAGCATGTAGGTATACTCAAAATGCAAGCTACCCCTGAAGCGAGGGGGAATAGACTAGTAGACAAGGCTGCAAAAGCTGCGGCTCTCATGTCCCTCATAGAGGAGGACGTAGTATTCTTGACCAGCATAGTATCTGGTCCCATAGACATGATAATATTAAGTAGATTACAAAGTCAAGCCACAAAAGAGGAAAAAGGACATTGGCAGACAAAAGGTGCCAGTGAAGGGGAGGATGGAATATGGAAGGTGGGTAACAGGATGTGCCTACCCAGAGTCCTCTTCCCCATGATAACCCAACTAATGCACGGACCAACGCATGTGTCAAGAGAAGGAACGAGTGCAATGGTGACCAAATGGTGGGTACCCCCGGGGTTTCAGCAAGTGCTGCTGCCTGATTTGTCCAGAGGTGCATGATATGTGTCCGCCATAACATAGGCAAAACTATGCGGGTTGCAAAAAGGCATATGGTAAAGGCAGACTACCCATATCAGCGATTGCAGATTAACTCAGTTACCAAAGGTGGGACAGTATAACATGTACCGGTCTGTGTAGATCTGTTCTCAAGGTGGCCTGAGGTGTGGCCAGTAACGTGGGCCACAGCAAAAGTAGAAGATTGCTCTCAGAAGTGGTATGTAGATATGGGGTCCCTGAGACAATAGAAAGTGATAGAGGAACTCACTTTACTGGAAGATACTCCAAGAAATCTTGCAGGTCCTGGGTATAGAGCAGCTTTTCACACCCCGTATCATCCCCAGAGCAGTGGGAAGGTAGAAAGGTGGAATGGGACATTGAAGTTAAAGATCCAGAAGGTCATGTCTGAAACCCATAAACCCTGGACTGAGTGCCTGCCCATTGCCCTCTGACCTCACCCGTTATGTGGGCGCTCACGCAGATGTATAAATATGTTTATGATTCCATTCCAGATCCTAAGTGATAGGAGGACATTGTTTACAGCCGGGGACTGGACGTGTTTAAAAAGACACCGTAAAGCACCACAGCCGCACTGTGACGCTCCGTACCAAGTCCAGCTCACAACTTCCACATCCGTTAAATTGGAAGGAAAGAACTTGGACACGCCGGTCACTGCTGACAGGTCCTCAATCACGAGGCTGAACTGTGGGTCTCGTCAAGCTCCGGCTGACCACCATCTTCTCTGTCATCTCTACATTACCTATTGTCTAAATGATGAGCTAGAAGAAGAGTTTAATGACAAGTTTATCAAACATCAAGTGATATCAGTATTGACTAAATTGCTGGACTATTGTATATGTCTCCATTCAAAGACGATGCCATATGTGAAGATAGATGAGGTTATTGCCTTGGCCTTGCAGTCCCATCTCTTTTCCCTAGCGCTTAACCCTTACTCTCCTGGAGTTGTCCTTCGTGTAATAGCAGCGTGGGCATTGGTTCCCTGGCTGTTTTATCGTGTAGGATATTCAAAGAGGGAAGCGCTGCGGAAAACAGATCTCAGGCCAGGAATACGGCCGTCCATGATTAGATGTTACCCCAATGACACCGTGTGATGTGTAAACATAGGTCAGGTTAATGAAAATGACATGTTGTTTGATGCTGTAAACCTCACCGGCTGTGAGGGAAGAGACACAAAATATGTATCTTGTGTGGGGGTAAAAGTAACTGGCAGCTCCCAGTGCTCCGAGACAGCTAGCAAATGGTTAATCTCAGGGTCTAGAGGGTGTAACACGAGGTAATCTAACTGATAAAGGGGGTGGTATCAATGAATGCCACCGGACGGGACGTAATCTTATCCTCCTGGATTGCAGGAGTGTTAAATCACTCCAGGGATGTGCTTCAACCAAACATGTATGTCATATATGTGGTTGTAAAGCATATAAGTGGTTGCCACCCAGGAGACCAGGAGTACGTACCCGAGCCAGACCACAACCAGCTACTTAGATAGAGATATTTTATGTTTAAACTTGTAACATGTTTTATTGCAAAAGTATCAGCAGTTAAGAAAACAGCGCAGGATATAAAAGTGCATGAGGTCCAGACCACCCTAAGAACCGAGGAGGGAGGAAACATTCAGAGCCACCTGTTTACGTGACACTAAATGCTTCCATACCTGATAAAGTCATCTGTCAAGCCGTAGAAAACCACCAAGATAGATGGTATTGCCCGAATTGTGAAACCTGTAATTCCCTAAATCTTCAGGTGTGTACAGTATGTAACGCTGTGCACTCACCTATTGCTAGACACGTATCCTGAGTATTCGTTTCGCAGTGAATGGCATTAAAAATGCCCTGGTCTAGGGGATCTAGCCAGAACGTAATCTCGGGTGAATATTCGAATACATGGCTAAGCAAATTTATGTTCAAAAGAAGGGAATTGTCAAAAATATTTTTAATTATCTTTATATGTGTGAACATATATTGCTTTTGTGAAAGTGATTAGAATAGGTTTCAAAGATAACATTTTGCATGGACTCCATCTTGTATGGTAGGCATCCATTTTGGATCATTGGAATCTATCTTTTGGCCTGAAGGAGCTATCTTGAGGTTAATAAGTAAAAAGTAAATATCAGCAGATGTCCTGAAGCAATTCTATGTTAAGTGTTCTTGAATTGAATGTTTTATTACTCTTTTAAGGAGCAGATCAAATAGCCTTGGCCGAATGGACAATGACTGTTTACCATAAGTCAGCCTTGGACTCAGGCCTCTGTTTAATTAATTTAAACTTCTCTGCAGTCTCCATTCTCTAGTGAGATAAGAAGTAGAGACAAATTAACTTGTGTCTCTGAAATGTGTGTCTTCCCATGGGACAAGGTTCAGGCCACCTGGGGCTTGGAGGGTGAAGAATTATTATAATGCATTGATATAATTCTTATTGGCTGAATCAGAGTAATTATCATATTGTAGATGATTGGCTGAAACCAAAGCCTACACCTTTCCTGTCATTATACCATATGTGGAGTTTTGGGATATTACCATATATAGAATGTTTATGTTTGCAAGTATAAGGTCACCACCTACTCTCATTTTCCTATAAATAAAGATGGATCCGCCCCCTAGGGCAGAGATCGTTTGAACACTGAAGCTGCGTGTCATGGTCTCTCTCCGGCCTCTCTCAGATCCACCATTGAGAGAGCATTCACTAATTTGGAGCTCATAGACAAATGCAGATAATGTCCAACGTTAACGGACATACTAAATTCTGCAGCGACAGTAGTATGGGGAGGAGTGATAGTAGTAATGAGCACTCGTCTCTATATAAGCTCCTTGTGAAAGGAGCAATCGAGCGCCGATCAACGAGCTGTCTCATTGATCGGCGCTCGTTTACACGGTCCATGTCGGGGACTGACCAAGAATACTAGACCTGCATATTAATGAGGATTAAATACAGAACAATAGATGTTGTACTGTGCACAATTTCAGAATAAGAAACTCAATTAATTTTGTCAAACAGAATTGTGATGCACATTATTAATAAATGACCCATGGTTGTATTATCTTACACCTTCACTATCCTCCAGGGAGCCTTCTATCTGTTCTTCAGGAATCACAATTAGTCATGGGTTCCAACATATTTATTTTTCCTTTTTTTTTTTTTTTTTCTATTTTCTATCAAATTCATCATGGCGTCCCCAATATCTTCATGTGACCCATGCAATGCGGATGAGAAGATGGAGATTGACATTGGTGACTGTTTGTTCTCCAATATAAAAAAAAAAGTCAATACTTCGACTGAGTTCTCAGCAGGGGAAGCAGACTAGATTGACGCGTTCTCAGACTCATCAGCTTCTGCGTTTTTTCTACGGTGAGAGAGATAAATACAAGTTAGTTACGTTTTTAAGTGTGGGTTGATTGTTTAGTCTTGCACTGTATAGTCGTCTGCCATGAAATAGAGAACCTGTGTGACAGGGAGCTGAAATGATTAACGCTCTGTCATAAAAAGCGCTAAACATACCGATCAAAGTGAGCATTGTGTTCAGCACCGGGACTTAAAGGGGGTTTTACGAGTTCATAATAAATGTAACCAGGGGAGGGGGAATGCAAGAAAAAAAAATAGCTATTACTCACAGCGCAGTCAATCCAGTGCTCCCATAACTTTGTTTTTCTAAAACAGAGCTCAAAATCTGCATAGACATTGGGGGAAATGTTCAACTTTTCCGTAGATAAGTTACAAAGGACTCAAAAGTTGAAATTTTTGAGGAAAATTGTGACTTTTGGGCCGTTTTTATCACTCTCATGGTTTTTTTTTTTTTAAAGTGGGTGGAGCTTATTAAAAGGGACAGGCCAGTCCCATCTACACAAATTTCAAGAAACTGTTGTGTATATTATAGTGGGAAATTACTCCAGCTCCTATATACCATAGATTAGACTGTGTGGGCAGGGGTGTACAGACAAGCCTAGTGCCAGGCCCCATACAGCCCCGCACAATCGGATATTAAAATAAAATTAAATAAATGAAATTGAAAATGTACTTACCTGACCGCCCTGCTTCTCCCTTTAAATCTTCAGAGGCTCCGAAATGAGGCAGCGCATACAAGGTTTTTTGTTTTGTTTTTTTTAATAGAAAGTCCGAGTCGTACTTTCTGTCACCCAAAGTGCAAAAAAAAGTGCAGAAAGGATGCGGTCTATCGCAGCCCTACTCCTAAAGGAGAGAGGCCCCACATAACCATTCCCCGACCCTCCAAATCATAGGCCAAGAGGATCGAGGATCAATGATCCCCCCTTGCCAAAGCTAAGGGGGACCCAACAACACTCCAAGGCTTCTACCCGAGCTGCCACCCCAGTGTCCACCTTGGAGCCTGTATCTGGTTGCGCCTCTCTTCTGAAGAAGGTAGGCCGGGTTGCAGGGGAAAAAGGAACCAAAAGGCCGCACATTTTCCCCCTAGACCTTGGAAGGGTCCCAAAAGGGCACCGTATCCAAAAATCCTGTGACACAAGTGACAAACACAAAGTGAAAAAACAAAATTAAATATGTGGATGTGCGCTGCGATACAGCCTGGACATTCGCCAGATATAAAAATTCCTCATTTCCAAGCAAGAAGAAAGGGAAAATAAAGGTGTGAAAGACAAGTGCGTGCAAATGTGCCATCACTCAGTAGAAATCCACCCCCAGTGAGTTTGGGCACCCCAGGGTCACCACTCCCGGGGCACTTAGCAACTCGGACTTTCCAGCTACCGGACAGATAGCATCAACCATGTGGTTCTCTGCCCCTCTACTCGGTGTTCTGTCATCCCTCTATGATGGCGTCCAACCCACCGGCAGAGATGATTACTAACCTCAGATTAGGATCCTACTATACATGGTCTAAGCCAGGGGTCTCAAACTCGGCCGGGTAAGTGGGCCGCATATAGAAAAAATGGGAAGTTGACGGGCCGCATTACTTTCAAATTTGATACAATCCAAAATTATTGTTAATCAATTCGTTATTTGAACTACTATAACACTATACTACTATAATAATACTGCCAGGTTTAAAATTTGAGATATTTCTCCACGTGCTTATTTCAAACAATCCAGCTTTCCAGTTTAAGTGTCGCTAAATGCAGTCCGGCGGCTCAGTTAGCACACATGTCAAGATTGGGCAGCCCCTTTTTAGATAGTGCCGTAGTGCGCCCTGTAGATGCTGCCGCAGTGCCCTCTGTAGATGCTGCCGCAGTGCCCTCTGTAGATGCTGCCGCAGTGCCCTCTGTAGATGCTGCCGCAGTGCCCTCTGTAGATGCTGCCGCAGTGCCCTCTGTAGATGCTGCCACAGTGCCCTCTGTAGATGCTGCCACAGTGCCCTCTGTTGATGCTGCCACAGTGCCCTCTGTTGATGCTGCCACAGTGCCCTCTGTTGATGCTGCCACAGTGCCCTCTGTTGATGCTGCCACAGTGCCCTCCGCAGATGCTGCCACAGTGCCCTCTGTTGATGCTGCCACAGTGCCCTCCGCAGATGCTGCCACAGTGCCCTTCGCAGATGCTGCCACAGTGCCCTTCGCAGATGCTGCCACAGTGCCCTCCGCAGATGCTACCACAGTGATGTCAGGGGCTTGCCCAGAGCTGGAGTCCCGGAGAAGTGCCGTTTCTGCCACTCTGCCCGGGATTCCAGCTCTGCTCCTAACATCACTGTCCATATATGGACAAAGATGTCAGGGGCAACACCAGAGCTGGAGTCCCGGGCAGAGCGCTAGTAGGCTCTTCCTGGGACTCCAGTTGTGCTCCTGACATCACTGGGACTCCTGCTCTGGGGAAGCCCCTGACATCATTGTCGATGTATAGACAGCGATGTCAGAGGCTTCCCCAGAGTCCCGGAGCAGAGCCGATAATAGCGCTCTGCCCGGGACTCCGCTCTGGGGAAGACCCTGACACACTGTCCATATATGGGCAGCGTTGTCAGGGAATTCCACAGAGTCCCGGAGCAGAGCCTGTACTAGCGCTCTGCCCGTGACTCCGCTCTGGGGAAGACCCTGACACACTGTCCATATATGGGCAGCCATGTCAGGGAATTCCACAGAGTCCCGGAGCAGAGCCGATTCTAGTGCTCTGCCCGGGGCTCCGCTCTGGGGAAGACCCTGACACACTGTCCATATATGGGCAGCGATGTCAGGGAATTCCACAGAGTCCCGGAGGAGAGCCTGTACTAGCGCTCTGCCCGGGACTCCGCTCTGGGGAAGCCACAGACATCGCTGTTCATATGTGGACAGCAATGTCAGGGAATTCCGCAGAGTCCCGGAGCAGAGCCGATACTAGCGCTCTGCCCGGGACTCCGCTCTGGGGAAGACCCTGACACACTGTCCATATATGGGCAGCGATGTCAGGGAATTCCACAGAGTCCCGGAGCAGAGCATGTACTAGCGCTCTGCCCGGGACTCCGTCTCTGGGGAAGCCCCAGACATCGCTGTACATATGTGGACAGCGATGTCAGGGAATTCCAGAGTCTCGGAGCAGAGCCGATACTAGCGGCTCTGTGTCCCGCGGGCCGCAGAGGACAGCCCCAGGGGCCGCATGTGGCCCGCGGGCCGCGTGCCTGAGACCCCTGGTCTAAGCCAAAGACCGAGGAGCAAGAACCTGGCAAGAAACTCCCCATCTCACCTTAGTAATCATGGTATCTCCCCTGCCAGGTAAGTATACAAGGTCCTAACACAGAGCAGCATCAGGATGTTATACGCGAGGCAGGAACGCAGCACCTAACGTGAGGCGTTAGGACCTCGTATGTGCCATGGCCTGATGTGGGAGCCTGAGAAGATCCAGGAGGGAAAGCGGAGCTGTGAGGTGCATAAACTTATTTAGTTTATGTCAGATCAGAAGAGTGATGGTGTCCGCCAGTGCGACCACAATTGTTACGCTACAATTGTACGCATGGATAGCAGATAGATGTTAAAGATTAATTAGGAAGCATGTGCCTCTTACTTAATCTTTTGCACATTACTCCAGCAGAGCAAAAAGCTAAGATTGGCGTATGGAGCAAATATGCCACATAGAGTTAAACAGTAAAAGCCTGCAGCCACCACTAGGTGGAGCCTAGGAGCTCACTGCATATTGTTATTATTGAGGTCAATTTATAATCAGTATTCAGTAAGCTCCTGGGTTCCCCCTAATGGTGACTGCAGGTCACCAGAAATGTATCATTAACCTATATGTCTATGTAGGGGATTTGTAACTCTGTATAAAAAAAAATCTGATATTAAACCTATTTATATTAAAAATAATACAAAACAAAATGGATTTTAAGGCTGAACATTGACTTCAATGCTTCCCACTGCTCCCTCTTCGTAAAGAGTTTCTCTGAGGTTTATTAGCTTCTTACCATCTCCTTCTCTTCATCTTTTTTATCTGAATTCCTTCTCTTACGTATCGGAGCTGAATTGAGGCTGTTGCTTCGTGACACTGAAACGCTAATAGAGCTCCCATCACCAGTCATTTCTAAAGCCAAAAGATATATCTGCAACTACAGAATACAAACATGAAATAATTGTACTTCGCAAAGAAATAATCAGTCATAAACACTTGGTTCAGCAAACTAAGATTATAATGAAAGGGAAGCTCATCAAACTCCCTAATGAACCATTATTTAAAGGGCTGTTTGCTCAAATGAGCTTGAGATGTTGCCTAGCAACGAGTGATGTGTTCAGTGGGTGACTTTGTTGAATACGTTTGATCCTATGGCGACCGGGGTGGTCACCCACTGTTCTGAAGAAGGTGGAGCACATTGGTAAGTACTAACCCAAATGTCTGAAATGTTTACATGAAAGTTTTATATTCACAATAGAGAAACAAAAGTAGGATGAAAACACTTGGCAAGGTATCTGAAGTTTAGGCTGGGTTCACACAACCTATTTTCAGACGTAAACGAGGCGTATTATGCCTCGTTTTACGTCTGAAAATAGGGCTACAATACGTCGGCAAACATCTGCCCATTCATTTGAATGGGTTTGCCGACGTACTGTGCAGACGACCTGTTATTTACGCGTCGTCGTTTGACAGCTGTCAAACGACGACGCGTAAAAATACAGCCTCGTCAAAAGAAGTGCAGGACACTTCTTTGGATGTTTTTGGAGCTGTTTTCTCATAGACTCCAATGAAAACAGCTCCAAAAACGGACGTAAAAAACGCCGCGAAAACGGCGCGAAAACGCCGCGAAAAATGCGAGTTGGTAAAAAAACGTCTGAAAAGCAGGGTCTGTTTTCCCTTGAAAACAGCTCTGGATTTTCAGACGTTTTTGTTGACTACGTGTGAACATACCCTCAGCTGCACTGATCCAACATACCCTCAAATGCAGCCGTCAAGTGGCTCCGTCTGAATCCCACTTCAAACTTTTATGGCATATCCGCAGTTATAAATGTGTGATAGGTGAGGGTTCCACCTCTGAGCGGCTCCGGACTCTCTCTGCCACCATTTGCTAAATCAGAGGTTTCCGTCCTGTGGCTCTGCAGCTGTTCTGAAACTACAACTCCCAACAAATGGAGACCCACAGGTTGGAGACCACTGCTCTAAGCAAAGCACTAATGTGTAAACTATAGGCGGGCTTTAATTTAAGAAATCATGAGAGGGTCAAGATCACGGACTTCATCAGTGGGATCCTCTGAAATTTCTTTATGAAGTATCAGACGATCACTTTATGGATATGTTCACACGGCTTATTTTCGGGCCGAAAAACGGCCGAAGAATCGGAAGCAGAACGCCTCCAAGCATCTACCCATTGATGTCAATGGGAAAAACTGCGTTCTGTACCGACGGGGCGTTTTTTTACGCGGCCATTGACTCCATAGAAAAAACAGCTTAAAAAACGGCCATAAAAAACGCAGAGAAAAACGCGAGTTGCTAAAAAAAGGCTGAAAATCAGGAGCTATATTCCATTGAAAACAGTTCCGTATTTTCAGATGTTTTTGGTTAAGCGTGTGAACATACTGTTAGGTGGAATTTCCCTTCAATGCCGTCCCGCTCTGTCACGTAATAGTACATCAAGGTTTGCAGTCAATTCCAATAAAATTAAGTCACAGTGATGATGCGTGGCACCGGAGCAGTGTGTGCTCCATCACTTGCAGGTATCGGCTGTATTATACGTTTGACATCCCGCTCTAATGCAGTTTAACCCCTTAGATGCAGCAGTCAATAGCGACTGCGGCACCTGAGAAGTTTGTCAGAGGGAGCCCCCCTCTCTGCTTTATGTACAGAGTGAACTAGATGGCGCCATACAGAGCATTCATTGACTCCTGGATGTAAACAGCGCTGTTTTAGAAGATCTGATTTCATGGAGAAAACAGCTACAAAATATATTTTGCACAGTTTGAACACATGACACACATTTTAATGAATTTTATTTATACGAAATTCGAGAACCCTTTTATTTGACCAGTTTTTGATACTTGATCCTATTAGTAATAGTAATGCGGATAATAAAGATATGACGTCTATGACGTCGCCAATCTTATTAAGACGTGAATTTACCTTGAGATAGATGTTTGATATTTTCTATAGGTCCTTCACTCCCACTTGTAGTATCTGTTTCTGTTTCCACAGATGAAACCGTCAGAGTGAGTGAACTTTGCCGAGTGCAAGTCCTGGTCGTGTCTTCATATATTAACAAAATACAAAAGTAAAGGCTTTCATTTTAGAACATATTGTCAGGACTTAATAACTTGATTTACTGCTAATCTTAAAGTGGAGGTTCATCTATGAATACATTCCACCAATTTCATATAGAATTAATCTACATAGGAAGATTAAGTCCTTTTGTAAACACATTTTATCAATTATCCTGTACTGAATAATGAGTGCAGGTCTGCAGTATAATACAGGATTTAACTCAGGATCAGCACAGGATAAGTAATGTAATGTATGTACACAGTGACTCCACCAGCAGAATAGTGAGTGCAGCTCTGGAGTATAATACAGGATGTAACTCAGGATCAGTACAGGATAAGTAATGTAATATATGTACACAGTGACTCCACCAGCAGAATAGTGAGTGCAGCTCTGGAGTATAATACAGGATGTAACTCAGGATCAGTACAGGATAAGTAATGTAATGTATGTACACAGTGACTCCACCAGCAGAATAGTGAGTGCAGCTCTGGAGTATAATACAGGATATAACTCAGGATCAGTACAGGATAAGTAATGTAATGTATGTACACAGTGACTCCACCAGCAGAATAGTGAGTGCAGCTCTGGAGTATAATACAGGCTGTAACTCAGGATCTGTACAGGATAAGTAATGTAATGTATGTACACAGTGACTCCACCAGCAGAATAGTGAGTGCAGCTCTGGAGTATAATACAGGATATAACTCAGGATCAGTACAGGATAAGTAATGTAATGTATGTACACAGTGACTCCACCAGCAGAATAGTGAGTGCAGCTCTGGAGTATAATACAGGCTGTAACTCAGGATCTGTACAGGATAAGTAATGTAATGTATGTACACAGTGACTCCACCAGCAGAATAGTGAGTGCAGGTCTGCAGTATAATACAGGATTTAACTCAGGATCAGCACAGGATAAGTAATGTAATGTATGTACACAGTGACTCCACCAGCAGAATAGTGAGTGCAGCTCTGGAGTATAATACAGGATGTAACTCAGGATCAGTACAGGATAAGTAATGTAATATATGTACACAGTGACTCCACCAGCAGAATAGTGAGTGCAGCTCTGGAGTATAATACAGGATGTAACTCAGGATCAGTACAGGATAAGTAATGTAATGTATGTACACAGTGACTCCACCAGCAGAATAGTGAGTGCAGCTCTGGAGTATAATACAGGATATAACTCAGGATCAGTACAGGATAAGTAATGTAATGTATGTACACAGTGACTCCACCAGCAGAATAGTGAGTGCAGCTCTGGAGTATAATACAGGCTGTAACTCAGGATCTGTACAGGATAAGTAATGTAATGTATGTACACAGTGACTCCACCAGCAGAATAGTGAGTGCAGCTCTGGAGTATAATACAGGATATAACTCAGGATCAGTACAGGATAAGTAATGTAATGTATGTACACAGTGACTCCACCAGCAGAATAGTGAGTGCAGCTCTGGAGTATAATACAGGCTGTAACTCAGGATCTGTACAGGATAAGTAATGTAATGTATGTACACAGTGACTCCACCAGCAGAATAGTGAGTGCAGCTCTGGAGTATAATACAGGATGTAACACAGGATAAGTAATGTAATGTATGTACATAGTGACTCCACCAGCAGAATAGTGAGTGCAGCTCTGGAGTATAATACAGGATGTAACTCAGGATCAGTACAGGATCAGTAATGTAATCTATGTACACAGTGACTCAACTTTTTGCATAGATTATATATATTTCAAAACTGTGAAATGCTGTTCAGAGATAATCATTACTTTGCATCCTGCTCTGAATATTACTCATGAAATGTGTCCTTTCTAATCACCACTATGTTTACCTGTACCGCCAATAGATAATACAGTTCAAGTACATGCGGGTTTTTTCAGAGATGGGCAAACTCAATTATATAATATACCTTTAGTAATGACAGATGAGGTGGCCTCTGGAAATCAGATACTAGAAAATCACTGACTAGCTGCTGCAGGTAGGACTTTCTACACTTTTATATAGACCTTATGGGTATGTTCTCACAGGACCATGGTCCCCACAGGAAATTCCGGAAGCAAAACAGTACCAAAGTGTGAAGTTTTTCGGCCAGATTGTGCGCTGCGGACACGAAGTTAAAAAAAAAAAAAAAAGTCTATACTTACCAGTAGTTATGGCGACGCATCTCTCTGACGTCCCGCAGCCCGGCTTCCTGGGATGATGTTTTGTCCCATGTGACTGCTGCAACCTGTGATTGGCTGCAGCAGTCACATGGGATGAAATGTCATTCCTGGAGGACGGGCTGGACGCAGGAGCAGAGAGTTCTGGGTAAGTCTAGACTTAGGATCCACTGAGCTTATTTCAAAGAGTGATATCATTGTGCTGATTCCGAGAGGTCACTAGTCCAAGCTCTGGGGCTCTGACTGCACCCTCTACAAAACATCTGAACTTATCCTCTGTTCTCCATGTTTTACAAGGTGCTTGATACTGTGTTTAGACTTTGCCACAAACACGGGAAAAAAATCACATCTTAATCGTTAAGCCCTGATGTTCCTAATATGTCATGGGCAATGGCCGATACCCTGAACATATACCATTATCTTTGGATTCTGGGTTGCTATTGTCTTCATTGCTGCTGTTCTCCTCCTCTTTTTCCTCGTCCACTGGCTCAGAATAATCCATACCTTTAAAAACAAAAGATATTAGACGGATCATCACAAGGTCATGTCAAACACACACTCTATAAGGTGAACACCGGGAACCTACAGAACTCCAGGCTGCTGGAGGCGCTCTGCATCTCTTGAGTGTTGGATGGACCATCTCCTGCAGCTGAAAGGAAACAGTGGACAAATCCCTCAGTCTATTGTATATAAAATATAGGTTTATATTTGACCTGAAAGCAAGTCCTAAAGTTTAATTGCGACATGGAATTGAGTTAGAACACTGGACCCACATTAATTCTAGTACATGTAAAAGCTGGAAAGAAGCCGGGCAGGAAAGTAATGACGCCATTACAGTCAGTGAAGACGTTGGAGCCTCCCATGACCCAAGAAAACCAAAGAAGTTACTAAATCCAGCTGGAGCTTCGAAGAGCAGCACAATGGAGCCGACTAAAGCTTTACTATATTCTGGTTATGAGAAGACCCAGCTATGAAGACAGTCATGAAATCATGAACAGGACAGTGAGAAGCCTGAAGACCCTAAAACACGACAACATTCTGGAGAAAAACAGTTCGCATGGTCATCAGGAGTTGTCGGTAGTGTGTACGGAGCCGTGAATCCAACTTAGTACTACAATTCCGATCGCCAGGCGTTTACAGTCTAATCTCCTCATATTGACACTATAGGAAGCCCGTTAACCCCTTCCTGCTGTGGCCACTTTTGACCTTCCTGACAGAGCCTCATTTTACAAATCTGACATGTTTCACTTTATGTGGTAATAACTCCAGAATGCTTTCACCTATCCAAGCGATTCTGAGATTGTTTTCTCGTGACACATTGGAATTTATGTTACTGGCAAAATTTGCTCGATACATTCAGTATTTAATTGTGAAAAACACCAAAATTTAGCAAAGTTGCAAAAATTTGCATTTTTAAAAAAAAAAATTAAATGTATCTGCTTGTAAGACAGGCAGTTATAACACACAGAATTGTTGCTAATTAACATCCCCCATATGTAAACAATAGATTGGCATAGTTTTTTGAATATCGTTTTATTTTTCTAGGATATTACAAGGCTTAGAACATTTTTAAGAAAATTTCAAAAGGCTATTTTTTCAGGGACCAGTTCAGTTGTGAAGTGGCTTTGAGGGCCTTATATATTAGAAACCCCCAAAAAATCACCCCATTTTTAAAATTTCACCCCTCAAAGCATTCAAAAAAGCATTTAGAAAATTTCTTAACCCTTTAGACGTTTCACACAAATGAAAGCAAAATAGGTGAAATTTACAAATTTCATCTTTTTGTGCAGATATTAATTTTTAATCCATTTTTTTTGTAACACAGAGTTTTACCAGTGAAACGCAACTCAATATTTATTGCCCAGATTCTTCAGATTTTAGAAATATCCCACATGTGGCCCTAGTACGGTAATGGACTGAAGCACCGGCCTGAGAAGCAAAGGAGCACCTAGTGGATTTTGGGCCTCCTTTTTATTAGAATATATTTTAGGCACCATGTCAGGTTTGAAGGGCTTCTGCGGTACCAAAACAGTGGAAATCCCCCAAAATTGACCCCATTTGGGAAAGTAGACCCCTCAAGGAAATTATCTAGGGGTATAGTGAGAATTTTGACCTTACAGGTTTATTGCAGAAATTATTGGAAGTAGACCATGAAAATTAAAATCTAAATTTTTTCAAAGAAAATGTAGGTTTAGCAAATTTTTTCTCATTTCCACAAGGACTAAAAGAGAAAAAGCACTGCAACATTTGTAAAGCAATTTCTCCCGAGTAAAACAATACCCCACATGTGGTCATAAACAGCTGTTTGGACACACAGCGGGCTCAGAAGGGAAGGAGCGCCATTTGGCTTTTGGAGCTCAAATTTAGTAGGAATGGTTTGCGGAGTCCGTGTCACATTTATTAAAGCCCCTGAGGGGACAAAACAGAGAAAACTCCCAAAAAGTGATTCTATTTTGGAAACTACACCCCTTGAGGAATATATCTAGGTGTGTAGTGAGTATTTTAACCCCACGGGTGTTTCATAGATTTTATTAGAATTTGGCAGTGAAAATAAAAACAATCCTTTTTTTCCAATAAGACATAGTTTAGCTCAAAATTTTTCATTTTCTCAACAAACAAAGAAAAAAAGGAACCCCAACATTTGTAAAGCAACTTCTCTGGAGTACGGTAATATCCAGTATGTGGTCATAAACTGCTGTTTGGGCGCACAGCAAGGATCAGAAGAGAAGGAGCGCCATTTGGCTTTTGGAGCACAGATTTTGCTGGATTGATTTCTTGCATGTTAACCCCGCAGGTGTTTTGCAGAAATTAGTGTGCACTTGATGTGAAAATTTGATTTTTTTCCCATATATATGCAAAATATGTGGTGCCCAGCTTGTGCCACCATAACAAGACAGCTCCCTAATTATTATGCAGTGTTTCCCGGTTTTAGTAACACCCTACGTGTGGCCCTAATCTTTTGCCTGGACATTTGACAGGGCTCAGGATTGAAAGAGTACCATGTAAAATTGAGTCCTAATTTGGCGACTTAAACAGTATTGGTTCAATTGCAGAGGCTCTGATGTGAAATAATAAAATAATAAAAGAAACCCCAGAGAAGTGACCCCATTTTGGAATCTGCACCTCTCAAGGCATTTATTAAGGGGTAGTGAGCATTTTCACCCCACAGGCCTTTTCCATAAATGATTGCGCTGCGGATGGTGCAAAGTAAAAATTTAAATATTTCCCTAGATGTTTTCAGTGGCAAATATGTCGTGCCCAGCTTGTGCCACCGGAGACACACACCCCAAAAATAGTTAAAAGGGTTCTCCCCGGTATGGCGATGCCATATATGTGGAAGTAAACTGCTGTTTGGGCACGCTGTAGGGCTCAGAGGGGAGGGAGCGCCATTTTGCTTTTGGAGCGTGGATTTTGCTTGGTAGTAGTTTTGTTTCGAGTTTTACTGGTATTTCAGTTTATAATGTGGGGCATATGTGAGCTGGGCAGAGTATACCAGGGGCATAGGCAGGTGGTATAATAATGGGGTTAAAAAAAAGAATAAAATAATCTATAGATCTGTGTTACGCTGTGATCAATCCTTTCTGCAGAGGCCGGTGTCGCACTGATAAATGACCAATCAGCGTCATACACTTCTCATTGTTCCAGCCCAGCTTCTTTCACTGCACAATCACACTGGACTGTGGATCATGCTGGGCTGGAACAATGAGAAGTGTATGATGCTGATTGGTCACCGATTGGTCACTGATTGGTCAGCCTCATACACTCCTCTGTACAACGCCCACTTGGTCAAAAGTAAAAACACGCCCAGTTGGTCATTAAGAAACTCATTAGCATAAATCTAAAATTGCTCATAACTTGCTCAAAAATGATCGTTTTTCAAAAGAAAAACCACTGTTGTTATCTACATTACAGCGCCGATCACTTTATGTAGGAAATAGGGCATTTATAATCTGGCGACAGCCTCTTTAACTAATTTTATGTTTTCATAGACATAGTGGTATGAGGGCTGTTTTGTTGCAGGACGAGCTATAGTTATTATTGGTACCATTTTGTGGTACATGCGACTTTTTGATCACTTTTTATCCTATTGTTTGGGAGGCAAAGTGACCAAAAAACAGAAATTCTGGCATAGTTATTTAGTTGTTTTTTTTACATAGCGTTCACCACGCGTTATATACTACATGTTAACTTTATTCTGCGGGTCATTACGATTCCGCCGATAATTTATAGCACGTTTTATGTTTTACTTTTTGCACAATAAAATTACTTTTGTAAAAACAATGTATTTTTTCTGTCGCCAAGTTGTGAGAGCCATATGGAACTTTTACATTTTTTAGTCGACGGAGCTGGATGAGGGCTTGTTTTTTGCGAGACGTGCTATAGCTTTTATAGGTACCATTTTTGGATACATGAGACTTTTTGATCACTTTTTATTTCAATTTTTGTAGGGCAAAGTGACGAAAAAAACTGGAATTCTGGACGCAATGATACCAAATTTGTATGGCTTATTTATTTTTTCAATAATAAAAGGACTTGATAAGGGAAAAAGGGCGATTGTGTTTTATTTTATTACTTGAAACTTTTATTATATTTTTTACAACTTTTTTTACACTTTTTTTTACACTTTTCTTTAGTCCCACTAGGGGACTCAAAGGTCCAACTGTCAGATATTTTTTCAATACATTGCACTACCTATATCAGGGGTCTCAAGCACGCGGCCCGCGGGTCGCATGTGGCCCCTGGGGCTGTAATCTGCGGCCCGCGGGACACAGAGCCGCTAGTATCGGCTCTGCTCCGAGACTCTGGAATTCCCTAACATCGCTGTCCACATATGAACAGCGATGTCTGGGGCTTCCCCAGAGCCGGAGTCCCGAGCAGAGCGCTGGTGTCGGCTCTGCTCCGGGACTCTGTGGAATTCCCTGACATCGCTGCCCATATATGGACAGTGTGTCAGGGTCTTGCCCAGAGCGGAGCAGAGCGCTGGTGTCGGCTCTGCTCCTGGACTCTGTGGAATTCCCTGACATCGCTGTCCACATATGAACAGCGATGTCTGGGGCTTCCCCAGAGCCGGAGTCCCGAGCAGAGCGCTGGTGTCGGCTCTGCTCCGGGACTCTGTGGAATTCCGACATCGCTGTCCACATATGAACAGCGATGTCTGGGACTTCCCCAGAGCCGGAGTCCCGAGCAGAGCGCTGGTGTCGGCTCTGCTCCGGGATTCTGTGGAATTCCCTGACATCGCTGCCCATATCATATATGGACAGTGTGTCAGGGTCTTGCCCAGAGCGGAGCAGAGCGCTGGTGTCGGCTCTGCTCCTGGACTCTGTGGAATTCCCTGACATCGCTGTCCACATATGAACGGCGATGTCTGGGGCTTCCCCAGAGCCGGAGTCCCGAGCAGAGCGCTGGTGTCGGCTCTGCTCCGGGACTCTGTGGAATTCCCTGACATCGCTGCCCATATATGGACAGTGTGTCAGGGTCTTGCCCAGAGCGGAGCAGAGCGCTGGTGTCGGCTCTGCTCCTGGACTCTGTGGAATTCCCTGACATCGCTGTCCAAATATGAACAGCTTTGTCTGGGGCTTCCCCAGAGCCGGAGTCCCGAGCAGAGCGCTGGTGTCGGCTCTGCTCCGGGACTCTGTGGAATTCCCTGACATCGCTGCCCATATATGGACAGTGTGTCAGGGTCTTGCCCAGAGCGGAGCAGAGCGCTGGTGTCGGCTCTGCTCCGGGACTCTGTGGAATTCCCTGACATCGCTGTCCACATATGAACAGCGATGTCTGGGGCTTCCCCAGAGCCGGAGTCCCGGGCAGAGCGCTAGTACAGGCTCTGCTCCGGGACTCCCTGACATCGTTGCCCATATGTGGACAGTGTGTCAGGGTCTTCCCCAGAGCTGAGTCCCGGGCAGAGCGCTAGTATCGGCTCTTCTCCGGGACTCTGTGGAATTCCCTGACATCGCTGCCCATATATGGACAGTGTGTCAGGGTCTTCCCCAGAGCGGATTCCCGGGCAGAGCGCTATTATCGGCTCTGCTCCGGGACTCTGGGGAAGCCTCTGACATCGCTGTCCATACATCAACAATGATGTCAGGGGCTTCCCCAGAGAAGGAGTCCCAGTGATGTCAGGAGCACAGCTGGAGTCCCAGGAAGAGCCTACTAGCGCTCTGCCTGGGACTCCAGCTCTGGGCAAGCCCCTGACATCACTGGGGCAGCCTCTACAGAGGGCACTGGGGCAGCCTCTACAGAGGGCACTGAGGCAGCCTCTACAGAGGGCACTTTGGCAGCCTCTACAGAGGGCACTTTGGCAGCCTCTACAGAGGGCACTGTGGCAGCCTCTACAGAGGTCACTGTGGCAGCCTCTACAGAGGTCACTGTGGCAGCCTCTACAGAGGGCACTGTGGCGTTATCTACAAGTGGGTGTGTGACAGTATCTGAAGAGGACACTGGCATTATCTACAGAGGGCACTGTGGCCTTATCTACAGAGGGCACTGTGGCCTTATCTACAGAGGGCACTGTGGCCTTATCTACAGAGGGCACTGTGGCCTTATCTACAGAGGGCACTGTGGCCTTATCTACAGAGGGCACTGTGGCCTTATCTACAGAGGGCACTGTGGCCTTATCTACAGAGGGCAATGTGGCCTTATCTACAGAGGGCACTGTGGCCTTATCTACAGAGGGCACTGTGGCCTTATCTAGGGGTGTGTTGCATTATCCACAGAGGGCACTGCGGCAGCATCCACAGAGGGCACTGCGGCACTATCTAAAAAGGGGCTGCCCAATCTTGACATGTGTGCTAACTGAGCCGCCGGACTGCATTTAGCGACACATAAACTGGAAAGCTGGATTGTTGAAATAAGCACGTGGAGAAATATCTCAAATTTTAAACCTAGCGGTATTATTCTAGTAATATAGTGTTATAGTAGTTCAAATAACTAATTGATTAACAATAATTTTGTATTGTATCAAATTTGAAAGTAATGCGGCCCGTCAACTTCCCATTTTTTCTATATGCGGCCCACTTACCCGGCCGAGTTTGAGACCCCTGACCTATATAGTGCAATGTATTAGATATTTCAGTCATTCACTGATAGCAAGGCAATTAGGCTTCGCTCTGGGCGGTGCCTAATCGGCTTCCGTAATGGCAGAGCAGGAGGCCATTGTTAGGCCTGTTGCCATAGCAGCAGTCGGCAGCCCTGCAATTGCAGGGTAGAGTTGACGATCTGCTGCCAACCACTAAGATGCAACGATCGCTTTTGATCGCTGCACCTAAGGGGTTAAGTGCAGGGATCAGAGCTAGCTCCGGTTCCTGCCATTACAGGTGGATGTCCGCTGTAACATACAGCGGACATCCACCGCTAATGACGACGGCTCATTTCCTGAGCCAGCACCATCTTGCTGACGGCTACGGAAGCCTTTTAGGCCCCGCTTCTGGGCGGGGCCCGGAGGGTTTCCATACTTGGCAGACAGGGAGGCCACTATTAGGCCACCGGTTGCCGATGCAGCCACTGGCACCCCGGCGATTTCATTGCAGGGGTGCCAAGGAGCTGCAAACACCTTAAATACAGCTATCGCTTTTGGCCATACATTTAAGGGGTTAATGGCGGGGATCGAAGCTAACTTTGGTCCCCGCCCTTACAGCAGGATGTCCGCTGTAAGATACAGCTGACATCCGGGGATGATGGCACCGACTCAGCGTCTAAGCCGGTGTCATCCATTTGACGTAAGTATACAACATTTTGCGGGAAGCGCTGGCTTTCCATGACGTATACTTACAACAAATGTCAGGAAGGGGTTAATGTATCTACATGTTCCTAGAGTGTGGAACAAGCTAGAGACCCAAGAGAAAATCCAGTAGAAAATGTGGAGAACATATAAACTCAATGGTCAGAACTGAATCCAGAACCCCAGTGCTGTAACACTGCCAACCAGGGAGCCACCGTCCTGCCATATGATTAAGATATCCCATTCTGCTGAATGCCGGTACACAATGACATACGTTATTGATAGTATTGTAGAGCTTAAGGGTCCTTTTATATGGCCCGATTTGGGCAATGAATATGAGCGCCGATCAATGAGACAGCTCGCCAATCGGCGCTCGTTTGCGCCTTTCACAAGCAGCAATTATTGGCTATGTACGGGGACGAGAAATAGTTATTAGGATCATTCGTCCCTATACATTTTCATAATATCAGCGGAACGTCTCCATGTTTACACACCAAAATGGGCTACCTACTAGCCACAATTTTCTTGGCCGAATAAACGAGCAGATAAGCTGATGAAAGAGCAATTGCACTATTTCCTTATTTATATCTAGACAGACATAGACAGTTGCAAAACTTGGGGTAAATTTTGCTCCCATTGCGGTCCCCATAACTTGCAGTTCAAAGAGAACATTTCCCAAGAAAGCAGCGTTATGAGTAGTATTATTATTATCAAGTAGCAACAATTTGGTTTTGGTTCCTGGTGACCTTATGAATAACATATCAGGCTTCCCAATAGCAATTTCAGAATTTCTTATTTTAACCCATCAGAAATTGTGTTCACCTTCTGTGCGATCACTGTATAGCTCTGAGCAATCCATCTCTAGGCCTGTGAACACAGAGGATCAAAAATACAACACTCGGTTAATTTCATCCGGTCCACACACTGCTGGAGGTTATTGATTGTGTGTGATAATATAACATACTGGATTCACAGCTGCTGGAAGAACCTTTTGGCTCATGGGAACTCTCTCCTTCTTTTGGGGGTAGTCTACAGAAAAAGGATAAAAACAATGTAAACATGTAACTCTTCAATGAGCAGTCGAGAGCAGTGATGTGCAGCCTGTTACTAAAATTGTACTGGTTGCTGGACTCTGTTCTAATGAAACAAATGGGATCACAAAAAGCGAACTCTGCCACATGCCTTAGAGGTTACTTCAAGTGGTTCTCTGCTTTGGACAATCCCTACTTGCTAGAAGGGTCCTATGACAATAAGCAGATCACAAAGTGTCCCCTGCTGGGCCCCCCAGAGATCAGCAGTGATCTGTGGGGAAACATGGCAGTAAGTGTTCAATTTCCCTACACAGTGTCCATTCATATCAATGTGTTGTGTATCTAATACAGGACAAAACGGGTCCTCCAGAGAGAGAGAGACGCTCTATGTGATCGCTCTCCACTCTGACCAAGAGATGAGGATCCTGAACAGAAGACCCCCCTCTATTATCTCACAATTCACTAATAGGGAGTATAGATATAAGATTCCTAAAGCAGAAATCCCCTTACAGTAGACATGGCTGTAACGTCCATGGCTGCGGACCGTCGTTCAGACTTACCATCTGACGGCTCTGGCCATGGACGTCTGTGTTCCCGGCGGCATCTCCCTCCAGGGAGACGCTGGCACTCACTTCCGGGTTCTGTGACTGGTTTCCGCGGGGCGCACACTCCCGCACGTGCACGGCCTTAAAGGGCCAGTACGTGTCCAGCTGTCTATTATCAGTAATTAGCCCAGAATGCTGCTGGACTATAAAAAGGGCTCTGCCCACTTGTTCCTTGCCTGGGCGTTGTTGTATACCTAATGTTTGTCTTGCAAATGGTCTCCCACTGTTTTCCAGTTCCCAGTTTTACCCGTTCCTGCTGCCTGTACCCTGTATCCCGTGCTATCGTATCTACTGTGCCATCTACAGTGAAAGTCAAGTCGTGTCTTCCGTTGCATCTACTGTGCTGTCTACGGTGAAAGTCAAGTTGTGTCACCGCTACTGTCCTGTCTACATTGCCTCAGGTACCCTTTCTGGACTATAGACTTTGTTTTGTACCTAGTTGGCCAGCTGCTATCCTGCCACGCGGTACGGCCCAGTGGGTCCACACCCCGCGCCGTGACAGGATCAACATCTTGTGGCAGTAGATTCCATGGCACAGCAGCTAGTGGCACTGGCTACTTCCTTCTCTGCTCCTATTCAAGCTCCTCCGATTGACCCTCCTGCTACACCTCCTGGCAGCTCTGGTTCGGATCCTCGGTTCTCGCTGCCATTGCCACCTCGGTTCCATGGAGACGCAAGTTCGTTCAGGTGGTTTCTGAACCAATGCCATATCCATTTCACTCTGCACGTCCGAGCATTTCCTTCGGACGGAGCCAGGATCGCCTTCATTATGTCTCTACTTGTCGGCAAGGCCCTTGCGTGGGCGAATCCTATCTGGGAACGACAGGGACCCGAGACTTCCAGGGGTTCGTGTAGTTGTTCCGTACTGTATTAGAAGAGCCTGGACAAGTCTCGTCGGCAGCCACTGCTATCTTTAACCTTCGCCAGGAGGACGCCTCCGTGGGCGAATACACAATCCAGTTCCGGACTCTGGTAGGATTATTGTCCTGGAACAATGAGGCATCCTTCTGGCATGGCCTATTGCCCGAGATCAAGGACGAACTTGCTGTTCGAGATCTACCAGCTGCCTTGGATGACCTCATTCTACTTGCTACTCGAGTGGACATAAGGCTCAGAGAGAGATCTCAAGAGGTTCGACAGGAGAGACGGCTGCCTAGACTGGCGCCCAACTTCCAGTAACCCCTCTTGCCTTCTTCTGCTCCGCCCGAGGTTCCGATGCAGGTGGATCGGCTTAAACTGTCCATTCAAGAGAAACAGCGCACGTGCACATCTGGAATGTTTATATTGCGGCCTCGCTGGCCATGTCGTGCGTTTGTGTCCTCAGAAGCCAAAAAAAAACAACGCCTACGATTGGTTGGAGAGACAACCCTGGGCGATACTGCATTTAATAGAGAACTATCCTCCAAACTGTTCATTCCTGTAACCATCGTCGCTGATGAGAGACCCCATCCAGTCTCTGCCTACTTGGATTCTGGCTCTGCAGCCAATTTCCTCTGCCAAGACCTTGTGGACCTTCTTCAGTTACCCACTGTTCTGCTGGAAAGGCCGTTGATCGTTGCCTCGGTAGATGGACTGCCTTTGTCTGACCCAGTTTTGTGTGTGACCAAGCCATTAAAACTCTAAGTGGGAGTTCTTCACTCTGAACTCATCTACCTGTTTGTCCTGCCAAGGCCGTCAACCCTGTGCTGCTAGGTTTGCCTTGGCTCCGTCTACATGCCCCAGTCCTGGATTGGAACTCTGGAGAGGTTCTCCAGTGGGGTCCGAAGTGTCTGAACCGCTGTCTGGTGCATGTCCGTCCGCCTCCGTCTTCTCCGCATCAGTCACTGGCAGGGTTGCCTCCTTGTTATTCTCCGTTCTCAGATGTCTTCAACAAGAAGGAAGCAGAGACATTGCCTCCACATCGAGCGTATGATTGCCCTATCGACTTGGTTCCTGATTCGTCCCCTCCTCGCAGTAGAGTATACCCTCTCTCCTTGCCTGAGACCCAGTCTATGTCTGCCTACATTAAGGAGAATCTGGAGAAGAGCTTCATACGAAAATCCTCATCCCTGGCTGGAGCCGGGTTTTCTTTGCCAAGAAGAAAGATGGATCCCTCCGACCCTGCATTGAGTACCGAGGCCTCACGGTGAAGAACAGGTACCCATTGCCTTTGATTTCAGAACTGTTTGATCGCATATGGGGGGCACATTTTTTTTCTAAGCTAGACCTGCGGGGGGCTTACAATCTAATCCGGATTCATCAGGGTGACGAGTAGAAGACTTCATTTAATACTCGTGATGGACACTACGAATATCTGGTCATGCCCTTCGGCCTGTGTAACACCCCCGCGGTGTTACAAGAATTTGTCAATTACATTTTTCGTGATCTCCTCTATGTCTGTGTTGTGGTGTATCTCGATGACATTTTGATTTTTTTCCCCAGATCTTGTGACTCATCAGGGTCATGTCCACCAGGTGTTGCTTCAATTAAGGGAGAATCATCTTTATGCCAAGTTAGAGAAGTGCGTGTTCGAAAATAGGTCTCTACCCTTCCTGGGCTACATCATTCAGGGCCTCAAAATGGACCCTGAGAAGGTGAAGGCGGTTCTGGAATGGCCACGCCCCCAAGGATTAAGGGCCATACAACGCTTCCTGGGATTCGTCAACTTCTACTGGCTGTTCATTTCTAACTTCTCTTCATTGACAGCTCCCATCTCCACCCTCACTAAAAAAGGTATGTGTGCCAAGGTATGGACTCCAGAAGTTGCATTTAAAACCTTAAAAAAGGCCTTCATGTCAGCCTCTATTCTTCATCACCCTGATGTATCCCTACAGTTTTCATTAGGTGGACGAAGCCTCTGTTGGTGCCAATGCACTTTTGTTCCAGAGAGGCTCGAAAGGCAAGACTACTCAATTGGGGCTCGTGAGTTACTGGCCATCAAGCTGGCCCTGCAGGAGTGGAGACACCTACTGGAAGGCGTAGCTCATTCTATGCTGGTCTTCAAGGACCACAAGAACCTGACCTATCTACAGACGGCTCAGTGGCTGAATTCTCGTAAAGCCAGGTGGTCGTTGTTCTTTGCTCGTTTCCTGTTCGAACTCCACTACCAACCTGCCGACAAGAATGTGAGGGCCGATGCCTTGTCTAGGTCGTTTGAAATAGAGGACACTGTGGAGTCCCCACAGAATATTATTGACCCTTCCTGCATCTTCTCTGTTAACCCTCTGCAGGTTAGAGACATTCCTCCGGGAAGGACTTTTGTACGTCTGGCAGACAGAGGAAGAATCCTTCGCTAGGGTCACAGTTCCAAGCTGGCAGGTCACGCGGGTGCCCGTAAGACCCGAGACCTAATTGCCTGTCAGTTCTGGTGGCCCACGTTGCCCAAAGACGTCATGGACTTTGTCTCCTACTGTACGGTGTGCGCAGCAAACAAAGTTGCCCACTCTAGACCAGCCGGTCTGCTCCAATCACTGCCTGTGTTCGATGACCCCTGGCGGCATGCTCCTATGGACTTCGTCACAGATCTGCTTCTCTCTGCGGGATGCAGTGTGATCTGGGTGGTGGTGGATCGATTTTCTAAAATGACTCACTTTGTTCCCCTGACTGGCCTGCCTTCTGCTGCTTGATTGGCCGATCTCTTCGTTCAACACATCTTCCGTCTACACGGCTTGCCTCTGCATATTGTCTCGGATCGAGGGGTCCAGTTCACCTCGAAGTTCTGGAGAGCACTCTGCGGCCTCCTCGGTTTAAAGTTGGACTTTTCCTCGGCTTATCATCCTCAGTCCAATGGACAAGTTGAAAGGGTTAACCAGATTATGGAGAACTATCTGCGGCACTTTGTCTCCAGACGGCATGATGACTGGGTGCAGCTGTTTCCGTGGGCAGAGTTCTCCTATAATAACCCCACTAGTGAGTCCACCACCTCCAGTCCGTTCTTCATCGTCTACGGCCAACATCCTCGTTTCCTGTCTCTACTATGTCCCAGGTGCCGGCAGCTGACTCGACCTTCAGGGACTTTCTGCAGATATGTCAACAGACACGATCTTCAATTCTGCTGGCGGTGGACCGCATGAAGAGAAAGGCAAACACTAGAAGAGGGGATCCTCCCCAGTTTCTTCCAGGTACGAAGGTCTGGCTGTCTTCCAGGAATATCCGGCTGAGTGTGCCTGTAAAGGATCTGCCAGGCACAGCTTCGGGGTTAACTCCCAGAACTAATCAGTCAGCACCTGAGAATACATCCCTGAGACTGACTCCTGCTTCCACCATTCAGGCTGGCAGGCTTAGGAGTGGGAGAGCCTAACGTAACCTGGCCAGACTCAGCTAGCTCCCGCCCTCGGTCTATTTAAGCCTGCCCTTCCTGTCCCTCGGTGCTTGTGATTCTTTCCTTGTGGTTTCCTGGCCCAGCTACAGCTCCTGCTATTTTTGATCCTGCTCCATACAGACCCTGGCTTACCGACTACTCTTCTGCTTTTCGTTTTGTACCTCGCACACTCCTGGCTTGACTCGGCTCGTTCACCACTCTGGTTGCTCACGGTGTTGCCGTGGGCAACGGCCCCTTTTCCTTGCTTGTGTTCCTTTGTATGTTTGTCGTGCACTTACTGAGCGCAGGGACCGCTGCCCAGTTGTACCCCGTCGCCTAGGGCGGGTCGTTGCAAGTAGGCAGGGACAGAGTGGCGGGTAGATTAGGGCTCACTTGTCCGTCTCCCTACCCCCTGCCATTACAGTGCCATCTTGCAAGTTTGCTCCCAGGTTCCTCGGACCATTCGAGATTCTGCTACAAATCAATCCTGTGTCTTACAAGCTTCGGCTGCCTCCTACCCTCAAGATCCCTAACTCCTTCCATGTCTCCTTGCTGAAGCCCGTGGTCCTGAACCGAACTCCAGGACTCCTAGTTCCGCAGTGGCTCCTGTCTGCTCGTCAGGGACTTTCAAAGTGAGGGAGATCCTGGCCACCAAGAAAGTGGGAGGAAGGACGTTTTATTTGGTAGATTGGAGGGGATTTGGTCCAGAAGAGAGGTCTTGGGAGCCAGAGGAGAACATTGATGACCCTGTCCTCGTGAAGAGGTTTCTCTCCCACTCTGGCCCCAAGAAGAGGGGGCGTAAGAGGGAGGATACTGTAACGTCCACGGTTGCGGACCGTCGTTCAGACTTACCATCTGACGGCTCCTGCCATGAACGTCTGTGTTCCCGGCGGCATCTCTCTCCAGGGAGACGCCAGCACTCACTTCCGGGTTCGTGAATGGTTCCCGCGGGGCGCGCGAGCGCGTGCTCAGCCTTAAAGGGCCAGTGCGCGTCCAGTTGTCTATTATCAGTAATTAGCCCAGAATGCTGCTGGACTATAAAAAGGGCTCTGCCCACTTGTCCCTTGCCTGAGCGTTGTTGTATACCTAAAGTTTGTCTTGCAAATGGTCTCCCAGTGTTTTCCAGTTCCCATGCCATCTACAGTGAAAGTCAAGTCGTGTCTTCCACTGCATCTACTGTGCCGTCTACGTTGAATGTCAAGTTGTGTCACCGCTACTGTCTACATTGCCTCAGGTACCCTTTCTGGACTATAGACTTTGTTTTGTACCTAGTTGGCCAGCTGCTATCCCGCCACGCGGTACGGCCCAGTGGGTCCACACCCCGCGCCGTGACATGTACGTTACATAGACAGCAACAAAAGGTCTGGAGACTCCAGGTAAAGTTGGACATTCTTTATTTCTGTAGGGATACAACACATTCACAAAAATGTGCCCATGGGGCAGTAATCAGGTCAGGATAATTAAAAGAAATTGAATTTTACTCTGGACATGAAGAAATAAATGTCCTCGAGGAACGTATGTTTTGCAACAGCTAAAGAGAAAAAACATCCGCTCCAGTCTCTGTGTGCAACACATGTACTGCAAGTGACAGCAATAACTGGACAGAAGCCATGAAACGCGTCTCTGCTCATCTCACACCATAGCTGAACCTGCAGATCCTTCTCTCATAGATTATACCACATTAATCTGAGAGAAACGGATACAAAAACATCCGCTCCACTGTCTGTACAGCACATAAACCGCAAGGTGACAGCAAAAACTAATAACTGGACAGAAGCCATGAAACGCGTCTCCGCTCATCTCACAACATGAATAACCCTGTAGATCCTGCTCTCCCAGATCCTCCTACATTTGGAAGCTTTGTGATCTCGCTGGCGCCCTTTTCAAATTCTACAAACACTACAGTTAAAACATCCAAGGACAAGACCAAAAAATCCACATGCTTATCTCTCGCCCTGTGGGTCACAACCTACGACTACGTGTTTTGGGGACCTGTAGCCCAATATCTGTAATACCTGCACACGACGCCCTCACCTTCACGAATGTAACAATGTCCCTGAGGGGTGATCTGGCGTATTTTCCTGCCACACGCCCGTCACATGATTATCATTACGATCTTTATATTATCATTATTATTCTACATCGTTACTGTAAAATCGCAACATTTCTGCAAATACGGACATTTCGTGTCTTACCTTGTGTCACCTTTCCCCATAGTCCGGCCAGCAGAAATTCTGATGTGTGTACAGGTGAGATAAGGGAAGGTGTTTGGGGGAGTTGGTCGCTCTGTATAATAATAACCCAAGAACCGAACATGAAGTCCTGATAAATGCGGACACTGCCCCTCCCCCTCACTTTCTCGTATGCAGAGAATAAGTTTCACTTTCATGAATTGTTTTGTTTCCAGGAAATCACTGCTGTGAAGACATGGAAGAGGTTCGCGGCAGCAGTGATTAACCCTTCATTTACCCCCTGTCCGTATAATAATAATAATAATAATCTTTATTTATATAGCGCCAACATATTACGCAGCACTTTACAATTTAGAGGGAACATAAACAGACAATATCAGACATTACTGTTAGAAGAATTTTCCATACTTATCAATAATGATTCAAGTTTTCATCCCAATAAGAGTTTTATTCTCATCGATGAGGAGACAAGTCAAAATCAGCAGTTGTCTGCCTTCATTACATAAGCATAGGTTTATATACACATATACCAAATGAAAACCGTTTGTGGCTTTCCTGTCATATGAAATGTCTTACACCTCAAAATGAGATTAGACCACGTTGGACTTCCTCTGGAGATTGCAATCTTTATTAAGAAATCCAACCGACTTACACACTTAAGAATATAACATATTTAACCTTTTGTTAGCTAAAGCATTTTCTGAGAACCCTGTATGCACATTTAATATCTATTACATGAAGTAACAATAAATTTAAAATAAAACTATTCTAACATTCCCTCCTCTTATAAATTTATGTAGACATGTTCTGTAAGATTATCCAGGACAGGTTCTCTTCTTTTGAATCTCTTGGCACATTGTCTTTGTCACTGAGGTCTCAATTAATCTTTGGATCAATCCTCTTATGCAGAGTGTCGCATCGACAAACAGTCAATATACTGGCAACAACAGCAATGGTCATGAGTATAGATGTTACCAGGCCAGTCCATTTTCCAAATTATCCCTCAATCCATGAGGTGAAGATGTCATTTATTCTGGAGTTTTCCTGCAAGCTCTTCGGACAGTGAATTGAGTCCTTCCATTGCCTTGGTAATACTGCCATCAGGAGCTGCATTATTGGGAATAAAAGTACAACAGACATTTTGCAGACACCCCCTTTTCCTGCTAGTAACACCCAGGGTTATTCTATTTTGCCATGTCATTAAAGATATAGGTCCCAACTGATCTGCAATGCCCTTTATTGCATCTCTGGTAAAATTAACAAATCTTTGTTGATTGTAATAAATATAATTAATCCAGTCGACATTCTTATTTATCGTAGACCACCAGAAAAGTACAGACTAGAAGCCTGATGCAATCTGATTTTGGGCCTTAAACTCATTTGGCCCCCTTCGGGGTACTCCTATTTTCTATGTATATTCTATGGTCAAAGGAACTTCCAGGGATCTACCGCTTATAGCGATTCAGATAGTCTCCAGGGCGTTTTCTCATTCTCTGAAACTCTGGTGCTAAAAACAAGTGGAATGGCATCAGAATCTGAACCAGAGTACAGCTTCCCTGCCATTTGGCCTTCCTTTCTCCACATAGCCACCAGAGATCAGTCCTTGCCCTTGTCTGGTTGGTAAACCAATTAGAGGAGTAATTACCATTATCGGTCACAAAATTGTTCAGTGAGGTTCCCTACTTTCTTACCTTGCCCATTCCTCAGAAAGCAGGTGTAGTTGTCTGGGTAAGCCACTACTAAGGGAGGGATTTCATCTCTCCCCACAGGTGGGTACAATAAAGAGAATGTCTTACATCACCTGGATTATATGATGCATTATATAAAGATAACACGCATTGCAGACATTGTGGGTTCTCCTTATCTGATAGCCTGAAAGATATAGTAGCCGGATATGGTCTGGCTTTTGCACAAGCGATACAGTTAGTTCTATTATTTTGGATTGCAGTGTATCTCATCCAGACTAACCATTCATGTTTATCACTGTAACCTGTTTCTAATGCCAATTTATCTTCATAAGTGAAGTTGGCCAGATAAACTTTAGAGGGTAGGTCTATCTTTGGAACTAAAAAACTTTCAGTTGCAAGAAATGCCCTATAGGCCAGTACCTGAAACTTCAATTCCTATATCATATAGTCCCTTATCCTTTTTATTAGGGTATTTACAAAGATAGTACAAATGTATTTATCTGAATATGCGCTAGTTTGTAAGCTATGTTTCTAGCCTTGCATTGATCTATAACACAGCGCGGAAATCTATTTCATATGTTGCAATCTTACCTTCAGTGAAATTAAAATATTTAACTCTTTAAGCTAAGTCTTTAAGGAATCATACTCTGACCCTGTTTCCCAGGGATCCCATACCTTTGGTTGATACACCTTGGACCCCCATAGAATACCTAGAATAACATATAACATTTTGCCCTGTCTCCTCCCAGGCTCTGGATGTTTTCTTCGCTGAAGTTTGAGACCAGTCACTTCTAACAAATGACCACCCTTTGTAATCAGTCCTTTATAGCCTAGGAGGATAGTGGCAATTTCCTAACTACCTTACAGTGTTATAATTGTATCCAAGAGGTACGTTCAGCTATCTGTACGGCCGTAGGTGTGGTAAGCAGAACCTGATATGATCTTTTTCAATGAAAATAATATCCAATTTCCTGGCTTCACAGGTTCAGGTTCAGGTATAGGTACACCTGGAATACAATTAGAGATAGAAACTTCCTTGTTGGTTAGCATTTTTGCCATAAATTCAGCAAGTGTAAAATCAAACTCTTCATCCATCCTAGAGAATGGATGTAACTGTGGTATTACAAATAGTCAACCCATTTGGTGAATACATCAATAATCACTAAACAATAAATCTTCCCTTTGGGTTTCGCATAAGAACTAATGTCAAAAATAACTATTTTAATAACATGCGAAATCAGCATTAATATACTTGTCTTAAAGAAACAATATCTTTCTTATTCACTACATAAGAACAAGACGGGGTCTCCAGACAAGATGACTGCTGCACAAAATAAATTAATCTAAACATTATTTTAATCACTTTCATTTTTCCCACCTTTTGTTTATTTTAGGACATTTTGTACCCAAGCCAGGTACTTAAAATAGGGCTTATCCCCCTTACGGACTTTATTTTCTTAGCTTGCTCTATCCTGCATAATGCCAAAAAGGTCTATACAATGGCAACAGGTTGAACCAACTACTTGGCAAATGCCAAGGGAGCAGTGTTCAATCTGTCGGCCACTTTCTCTACATTATGAGCATTCTTTACTGCTAAACCTACTAACATTTTCAATAATCCAAACTTCTCCTCCACGGTACATATTGGTCATAATTGTCGAACTGTCACTTACTGTCCTAATGGGACTTTTACCCCTGCAGATATAACAGGTTATGGGCAGCATCTTCCTCAAACCTAAAGACACCCAGGTCACATAACCTCTGGGCTCTCATTGCTGCCATGTACTTCTTACATATGAGTGACAACAACCAGTGACCTTCACCTCATACCTCCACATAAAACACCTCAAGTTGTTATTCACAATACCGTGACATATTTACATACATTATAATTATAAACCTCAGACAATATAAACAATAGGGTCTCAACTAAGAAAATAATCACCAATCTCATACTATCACCCCTCAGGTTTGGGTCTCATCAGTTCATTGACAAATTCTGTATATCAAATCAAACAAACACCTTTATATAAGAAAAACTTCTCTGTCCCTCTGGACAGGGCACATAGATAATATGTAGTTACTGGGTACATTTTATGTCACACATGTTGTTACCCTTTTCAGCAGGATTTGTACCTTAATCTGAGCTGATTATCTGTAACATCTTCTACTCACAGAAATATTCACATATACCATACGTTTTATCTGACAAGTGTCTCAAACCAAATTTCTTCTTGCATACTCTGAGATTCAAATTAACACCCTTATACATATTCCAAATATCTTAGGAAGCAAAAACAACTTCAATGAAATCCATACAAATGTGTTAGAATGGATATTGTGGATTTGGGAACTGTTCTCTTTTTGGTCTTACATTCCCCTGTGAATTATATTTGGCGCATGTTAAACTAGTTAAACGAAAAAAATTTTTAGAGTAGTTAGTAAAGCCATATGCCGTGAACACTTTATATATGATCTCTACCATCCCCCCTGTTGAGACATGGCTTGTCCCATGGCTCAATATAACTGCAGATCTGAATAAGTTGCTGGGTAGGATGTATTTGTTCTTACAAGATCCATCTACATACAGTATGAGATCACTATCTAGTAGTGGAATATCTTTAAGATCTGATCTTGGTAACACTCTGTCTGCTATGGAGGATAGGCAATCATGTGGTGCACCATCCTCCGCAGTAGACATCAAGGTCGAAAAATGTAAAGTGTTACATCTTTCTATCATAAATAACACTAATGTGACGGAAGCTCTTATAGCTTCTGCGGCGGCTACAATTGATTGAACACAGGGAGGTAAGGCTCTAGCTACAGGGTCGAGTTTTGATGAGTAGTAAGCTAGAGGTCTATCCTTTCCCCCACACTCCTGTGTTAGCACTGAAGTCATGTATCCATTTTTACAATCTACAGTTTGAATTTAAAAAAAAAAATCTTTGTTGTTTTTATTAAATAATCAGTTAGTCCAAGCACTGAAGATCCTACAAGAACCTGTTTTATCTGAAAAAAAATGCCTCTTCATAAATCAAAGACATCAATGGTCCTGTAATATCAGCATATCCAACTCCTGCAGAAGTTAGTCATACCCAAAAAGGACATCATTTGTCTTTTTGTCAGAGGTTTCGGTGCTTGGAGTATTGCTGACTTTCTTCCTTCATCTAGATGTTTACCTTCTTGGGTAATATGGTGTATGGAATGCCTGTGTGATGCCGAGGCTAGTAAGTATATGCCCTAATACTTCTCCTATGAAGTGGGTTCTTCTGTCACTCTCGATTACTTCAGGACCCCATATCGGCATACTACTTCACTGAATATTTTTCTAGCAGTGTTTTTAGCTATGTTTTTGGTTACTGGCCTTGCCTCAGGTCAATTTGAAAACACGTCAGTACATATGAGGACATATTCATATACACCCACCTCGGGTAGCTGTATGTAGTCCACCTGCAGTCGCTGGAAGAGGTAATCAAGGCAAGGAGTGCGCTTACTGGGTGTTTTTATCATTTTACCGGGGTTGTGTCTGACGCATGTCAGGCAACCCTCTACATGTTGAGCAGCTGCGTTCTGAAATCCAGGTGCAAACCAGTGTTGTATTGGTTTGCCTGCTGCAGTCAGAAAGCCTCTTGCATTATTGTGTCATAATCGTGTGAGACTCCAAAGGTGTACGTCGAGTCTATATAGACGTTCACCCTTTTACCTGTGCCCATCTTAAATGCTTCTGCGAGTGCCATGAGTTCTGCATCCTGGGCAGAGCTGCTGGAGGGCAGTGACTTTTGCAGCACTGTCTTACCTTCCTGGACTACTGCATACCCGGTGGTGAAATGTCCTGTCAGCAAATTCCAGTATCTGGATCCGTCTACAAAATACTGAACATCATAGTTAGTCAGAGGTACATCAGTGACACCTGGTAACCCTTGGGCGTCAAGTTACATTAAACTGGGACAATCAGGCTCATGTTCCATATCAAACAAGACATTGTCATTTGCAAGTTTGTAGATTTAACCCCTTAATGACCGGGCCATTTTGCACGTTAATGACCAAGGATTATTTTTTGTTTTTCCACGGTCGCATTCCAAGAGTCGTAACTCTTTTTTTATTCCGTCGACATAGCCGTATAAGGGCTTGTTTTTTCCGGGACGAGTTGTATTTTGTAATTGTACCATTTTTAGATGCTTATAACATATTGATTAACTTTTATTAACTTTATTTTAGGAGAGAATTGAAAATAAGCAGCTATTCCAGCATTAATTTTCACGTTATAAATTTACGCCGTTTACTATGCAGCGTAAATAACATGTTAACTTTATTCTATGGGTCGGCACGATTACGGGGATACCAAATGTGTAAAGTTTTATATGTTTTTTCTACGTTTGCACAATAAAAACCCTTTTAGAAAAAAATTACTTGTTTTTGCATCGCCGCGTTCCAAGAGGCGTAATTTTTTTATTTTTCCGTCGATGTGGCCGTATGTGGGGCTTGATTTTTGCGGGACAATGTGTAGTTTTCATTAGTACTATTTTGGGGTACATAGGACTTATAGATGAACTTTTATTTTATTTTTTATGGGGGGAATGGGAGAAAAGAGAGAATTTTGCCGTTGTTTTTTGCGTTTTCTTTGGACGCCGTTCATCCGGCGGTTTAATTAATGTGTTCATGTTATTGGTCAAGTTGTTACGATCGCGGGGATACCATATATGTGTATGTGTGATTTGTTTTGACCGTTTTATTAAATAAAACCACTTTTTGGGGCAAAAAAGTAGTTTTATTTGACTTTGACTGTAATTTTTTTTATTTTTTTTTTCACAAACTTTATTTAACGGTTTTACTTTTTTTTTTTTGTCCCACCAGGGGACTTCACTATGCGATATGCAGATCGCATATATAATGCTTTGGTATACTTCGTATACCGAAGCATTATTGCCTGTCAGTGTAAAACTGACAGCCAATCTAATAGGTCATGCCTCTGGCATCGCCTAACAGGCAGATGCTGAAGACAGACCTGGGGGTCTTTGTTAGACCCCCGGCTGTCATGGAAACCCGACGGCGACCCGCGATTTGTTTGCGGGGGCGCCGATCGGGAGACAGAGGGAGTTCCCCCCTCTGTCAAACACATTAAATGCCGCTGTCACTGTTGACAGCGGCATTTAATGGGTTAAACTGCCGGAATCGGCGCGTGCTTCGATTCCGGCAGTTGCAGCAGGAGTCAGGCTGTGTATAACAGCCGTGCTCCTGCCGCTGATCGCGTGGGTAAACTGTCAGTACCCGCGCGATCACAGGACGGATATATCCGTCCTCCTGCGCGAACTAGCAGCTGCTGAGGACGGATATATCCGTCCTTCGGCGTTAAGGAGTTAAGGAAGCGGTATTTATAACTTTAAAACCTGATTTTATACAGCTAACTTTCATTTCTTAAAAAGTCAGTCTATTTACACAATCTTGTACTTTAGTTCAATGTTCTAGGACTTTTTACACACTAATTTTACATATAATAATAATTTGAAATTCAATTAATTCAGTTCTTAATCTGGATTGAGAAAAACATCTCACCTCAAACAGTACACAATTTCATTTCCTCCTCAGACTAATCTGCAACAAACACCCTGTATACACGTCTACATCATACTTCTCGTTATCATCCACCTTACTCATTGCAATGTACCCATCTGTATTACTCTTTATCACTACTACAGTCACTATTATTGAATGCTATTATTTTATGCACATGCTATACATATCAACATTTATTGACACACTCTTCTATAGTTCTGCTTTTCCAATCATTTCATGGTCTTTCAACCAGCCAGCATTCTGTTCTATGAAAGTTTTTCATCTTGAACTATATAAACAACCTTCTTTAACATTCCTTATCATTTTAACATTCTGTCAGAACCTTCTACCTTGTTCCCCTTTGTGAGATTCTCCAACCGTCATCTTACACAATCAAAACCACACTTCTCTTTTTCCTTCACTAAATTATAACATTCAATTACCCTCAAAGTCTTTTTAAATCCAAATTTGCCACACCTTTATCATCATCATCATTGTACATTCACCACATCTAATTTGTGCATATACTTAACATCCCCTTCTAAAGGAATATTTAATACTTTTTAACACAAACAACCACATGTTGAAGCTGTTCCTGATACGTTACACATGTTACAAGCAGTGTCCTTTTGAAAGGAAATCTAATTTAGCAATTTTAGTATATGTCTCTCTATTTATTTAATGGACACCTAAATAGTTTCTTTTTTCTTTTTTCTAGAATAGGAGTCTTACGAGCACTTTTAATATGAAAAGATTTGATTAACTTTGTATCCTATATCAATTATTTTGACTATTCTCCAACCTTCAGTAGAAATAGCCACATTAATCCAAACATACAATCAGAATAAAACATTCTAAAACAATCTGGTGTGCCTTTGTTCTTTTCTAATATTTTCAATAGATGTTAATCCACTTTTTGCTACGTGACAATTTGACTTACTAATATTAATTTATCCCTTTATTCTATTTGTTCTTGGTTCTATGATCTGACTCTAATTTGATCTCATTCAAAGAGTCTTGTAGAATTTTGATGGTCAGTTGGGAATATTGAATAACAGTGTTTGCTGCACCATAACGTTATTCTCCCTGGACTGTAGGACTCGCTGCACTCTAGACGCCTAGAGCTGCTTACCAAAACACAGTCCCAAGACCGTAATGTCGCTCACCCAAGGTGACCACGACGAGCAAATGTGAAAGACTGTCTCAACTCTCACTTTTATCACATTTAGACAAGACACATGATTAACGATTAACAAACAGACAAATTCGATATGAATAACAAAATCTACTATCATATTCTATATTTCTGTATACCTCATATATCTTCACCACAAGGTATTTTCACCAGTTTCACAGTACACACACAAAACACAACAATATTTACAAGTATTATGCTGATCAGTCATATACTTCATGTTCCTGGGTGTTTTAACAGTATTTTTCCTACTGATTTGTCCTTGTAACAATTTTACAAAGGACCATTCCTAATTGGACTCCCTTATACACACAGGGTTTTATTTATTTAACCCTCATACATTCATTCTTCGCAGTCAAGGAGTCTCATATATGTTTCATCTAGAACAACCATTTCTTTCAACTGCACCAAAGAAATACTTGATTACCTTAAAACTTCTGGTGTCAGGGGCGTCCAGAGACAATAAGAGGCTGGTCAGACCAGCAGCAGATGTCCTGGATGTGTCTTTACACCACAGTTTGAAAGTCTTTATCTTTCTTTAACTTTGGATTTAGTTTATCTCAATCATTCAATACTTTTAGTCACAATCTTAAACTTTATAAAACAAACAATCCTAATACTCTAAAACAAACAATCCTAATACTCTAAGAAACAATCCTAATACTCTAAGAAACAATCATAATACTCTAAGAAATAATCATAATACTTATTCTATAGGAGATCCTCCAAATCTCCAAGTACTTTATCTTTTACGTGCTGCACGGAGTTATTTATTACCTGTAGCCTTCTCACACAGGCTATGGACTACTAACCTCGAGAACCACTATTCCCAGGTTTTTATATTAAGACCTCTGCTTAATATAACTAAGACCCAGTCTTAGTACCTAAGTGCCAACTCAGGTTTTTTACGTTATCTTTTTTTTTTGTTTTTTTATCACATAACCTTATAACATCTAAATATGAAAAATAATAAAAACACATATATACAAAATTATATTACCGTTATTCAGATGAAAACTCGAATCCTCAATTCTCCTTAATATGTTCTTTTAAAAACCGTCATTCCACACCTCGTCCCTCCGTCTGACTGGCCTCTTTTTAACGGTAATTTAACCGGAGGTCTTTGAATTAAGTGAGTATTTTGATGACTCACCCCGTGCACGGTGTACAGTCCTCGGGTGGACGAGGGTCTGGAAATATTGGTTTCCGGCTTCGAAGGACCAAGATGTTAGAAGAATTTTCCATACTTATCAATAATGATTCAAGTTTTCATCCCAATAAGAGTTTTATTCTCATCGATGAGGAGACAAGTCAAAATCAGCAGTTGTCTGCCTTCATTACATAAGCATAGGTTTATATACACATATACCAACTGAAAACCGTTTGTGGCTTTCCTGTCATATGAAATGTCTTACACCTCAAAATGAGATTAGGCCACGTTGGACTTCCTCTGGAGATTGCAATCTTTATTAAGAAATCCAACCGACTTACACACTTAAGAATATAACATATTTAACCCTTTGTCAACTAAAGCATTTTCTGAGAACCCTGTATGCACATTTAATATCTATTACATGAAGTAACAATAAATTTAAAATAAAACTATTCTAACAATTACATAGTGACAAAGTTCATTTACAAGTCAGACAGGAGGATTGAGGACCCTGATCACAAGAGCTTACAGTCTATGACCGTGTTTGGTCCGTGATATACGCTCCGTATGTCGGCCGCATTTCCCGGACTGAACACAGTGCAGGGAGCCGGGCTCCTAGCATCATAGTTGTGTACGACACTAGGAGTCCCTGCCTCGCTGCGGGACAACTGTACTGAAACCATGATTACAGTACGGGACAGTTGTCCCGCATCGAGGCAGGGACTCCTAGCGTCATAGATAACTAGCCAGACTCCCTGCCGTGTTCTCGGGAGGTGGAGGCATTTTTTTACTGCGCGCAAAAAAAACCGCTTGCGGGAAAAAGAAGCGACATGACCTATCTTGAGGGGTTTTCCGCCTCAAAAAACCCCATTTTGACGGGGTTGACGGAAATAAGGGTATTTTCACACAGAGTTTTTTGCAGGCAAGATTTTGATCTGCCTGCACGCCGTTTGCCATGTTTTTCGCCCAGAATTTATTGCGGTGCACAGGGCGCATACGCTGCTTGCTCTTACGCAGCATATCCGCCGTGTGTGGCCTCAGCCTCACAAAACACGTTCCCACCTCCCCCACCTTATTTGTAATGATGTTTTTTATTGTTACATCTTTTGGCCTGAATGTTTAGTAACGGGCTGTTTTTTGTAGGTGTCACAGCTTAGCGAATGGGACGACCTTGTGCCTTTTAAGATCGTAAAGAGTCGTAAGGGTCACCGGTCAGAAAAACTAGAACATGCCCACCGCGGCTGCAATGGCACCGGCATGCTTAGTGACCCCAGGAAAAACTATTTGTGGACAAGGTTCCCCATAACTTTGTAATAAAGCTGTGGCCGACCCCCACTTTATCCACAATACTGTATCCGTGTCTTATAATTTGTATTATAAACCCATGCAGGCGACGGTAACATTTGTAGTTCTAATACTGCCAGTCTAAGTGGAGGTTGCAGCTGAGGTAGGACACGTTAGTGCGCAGAGACTGTATGAGCTGACGAGGGTGGAAAATATCCCCGGGGCTCTTATTAACGCTTCTCCTTTAAGACACAGTTAATCCATATATTACGAACGTCTGGAAAGCCCCACAGATAGGGAAGGGAACCCCCATGTCTGTTATCACCCGGCAGTACAAGATGAGACTTGGCTAGAGAATGAGAGGGGAGCCATTATTGTATTGTGAGGATATCGTTACATAGTTACATGGGATGAATAAAGACGTTCAACCTTTCATAGTTGCAACAGTTTGGCTAAGGAAAAGCAAATCAGGAGGGGGAAAAGGGCTGTCTGATAAATACTATAAGGAAGTCTTCCCTCTGTGCTCACTACTGTAGAGAAACTCATCCTATATGCCCTTACTGTAAAGAAGCCTTTCATCTGTGCTCCTACTGTAAAGAAGCCTTTAATCTGTGCTCCTACTGTAAAGAAGCCTTTATTCTGTTCTTTTACTGTAAAGAAGCCTTTCCTCTGCGATCTTACTGTAAAAAAAAAAGCCTTTTTCTCTGCGATATTACGGTAAAGAAACCTTTCCTCTGTGCGCTGTGAAAAAGCCATTCCTCTCCGCTCTTTACTGTAAAGAAGCCTTTCTTCTGCACTTTAACTGTAAATAAACCTTTTTTTCGTCTTTATTGTAAAAAAGCATTTTTTCTGTGCTCTTACTGTATATAAGTAATTCCTCTATCTACTGTAAAGAAGTCTGTCTTCTGCGTTCTTATTGTAAAGAAGTATTTTCTCTTTGCTCTTACTATAATTCCTTTGCACTCTTACTGTAAAAAAGCCTTTCCTCTGTGATCTTCTATGAAAACCCTTTCCTCTACGCACTCTAATGTAAAAAAGCTTTTTCTCTGTGCGCTTATTGTAATGAAGCCTTTTCTCCTCACTCTACAGTAAAGAGGCATATCCACTGTGCTAGAAATGTAAAGACTTTCCTCTGTGCTCTTACTGTAAAAAAGCCTTACCTTTGCATTACATACTGTAAAGAAGTCTCTCGTCTGCACATAAATGATGTCTTCTGGGCCTTTGTACTGTTCTTAGAATGAACAAATAATATGGTCTTGTTATAAGAGAGACCTCCCACCCCACAATGTGTGGCATAAAACTACCCCCCCATAAGATGAAACCTTAAGGCCTATTGACACATTGCACTCAAATCTCAGTTTTTGTTGCGATTTTAGCATAATTGCATCACAACCATGGCATTTTGCCACAATTTTGTAAAAAACAAGGCAAGAAAACACAAATTGACAGTAACTGTGTTAATATACCCTCATAAGGAATTTTTCCTTTGTGCTTTTACTGTAAAAAAAAGACTTCTCTGCGCTTTAACTGTAAAAAAAATGCCTTCTTCCCACTGTGCTCTCACTGTAAAGAACACTTTCTTTGGCACTCTTTACTGTAATACGACTTTTCTCTGTGCTTTTACTGTAAAGCCTTTCCCCTACTTTCTCTCTGTACAGAACACTTTTCTCTGTGCGCCAACTGTAAAAAAGCTTTCCTCTGGCCTCTCCTATAAAAAAGCCTTTCCTCTACCTTCTCTGTGCTTTTACTGTAAAGCCTTTCCTCTGCATTCTCTACTGTACAGAAGCCTTTCCGCTGCATTCTCTACTGTAAAGAAGCCTTTCCTCTGCGTTCTCTACAGTACAGAAGCCTTTCCTCTGCGTTCTCTACTGTGAAGAAGCCTTTCCTCTGCGTTCTCTACTGTACAGAAGACTTTTCTGTGCTTTTACTGTAAAGAAGCCTTTCCTCTGTGTTCTCTACTGTACAAAAGACTTTTCTCGGTGTGCTTACTGTAAAAAGCCTTTCCTCTGCCCTCTCCTATAAAAAAAAAGCCTTTCCCCTACGGTCTCTACTGTAAAGAAGTCTTTTCTCTGTGCTCTCACTGTAAAAAAGCCTTTTCTCTTCACTATTGCTGTAACGAAGCCCTTCCTCTGCACAAATGTGTCATCTTCTGGTCCTTTGTACAGTTCTTGGTATGGATATTTTTATGTTCTTGTTATAAGACCTTCCTCTCCAGGTATTAATCTTAGTTGCCATCTTTACAGGACAGTCAAATCTCAGTTTTTGCTGCGATTTTTACAAACTGACCGCACTTACACTTGGAACACAGTTTTGATGCCGTTTTGAGTCTCTTCAGCCAAAGCCCGAAGTGGATACATAAGGATCTGCTGCAATACCACACGTAACCTGTGGATAGGGGTGGCGCAGCATTTGAAAGAAAGTAGCCATGCTTTTCTACTTCTGGATATCCTTTAATATAACTTATTGAGGCTCCTCCTCTTTATTGAGGCTCCTCCCCATCTATGTGCAGCAGTTACCCGATCATCTTCTTTGGTGCAGTTGCTGTAGTTTATAATTTTCTGTTCTTGTTTTAATGGAAATCCTCTCTCCATGTACGGACGTCATGCTGAGCTTCTAGTGTACAAGCAGAGCTGCATTGTAAAGCATGGAAAAGGGACAGAGTAGCATTCTGAGCCTATGTTAATACAATAGGTATATTGCAGACGAACCTCGGACAATGCATTAGACAATGCAGCTAAGTTTGAGTCACTGATTAAAACTGTGCTGTAAAAGAGCAGAGCTGCAGTTAAAAGCATGAGGGACAGAGAAGCAGCTTTTGGTGAGACAGGAGATGAATTTCAGACTACATCTGACTCCATTAGACAGTAAATAGCAGCACATCCCCCTACATGTTTTCCTTTACTTATTTACTTTATTTGAATTTTTCACATATGTGTTCCCCTTTTTTTCTTCCATCTTCTCTCGGGGGCACTGCCCTCTACTGCGATTGTCAATTACAAGATCTTCAATGTTTTTGTACATGATTGGACGTTTGCCCTTCTTAGTAAGAGCCCCGAGCAAGGCACTCAACTGTGATGAGACCTGCCAGTCTGACGTCACCACGACCTGACCACGGCGGTCCACGCTGCACTGCTTAGCGCTCATGTCGCATGGCTGAATGCTGGCGGTCACGTGCCGGTCAAGCGTTTTTTGATGCTTTTTTACAGACGTTTTTTGAGCCGTTTTTCTATTCTATTGAGAAAAACGGCTCAAGAATTGACATGCACTTCTTTTTTACGCGCCGTTTTTTACAAACGGCTGTGTAAAAAAACACCCCGTGGGAACGAATCACCGTTTTTGCCATTGAAATCAATGGGCAGATGTTGGGAGACGTTCAGCCCCCGTATTTCTAGCCGTTTATGGCCCGAAAAGAAGCCGTGTGAACATACCCTTAGTCCTCGCGAGGTGGTGAAGTTCATTTTCTCCGGTTTATATATGTCGATCTTTTGAGCTTACCACCCATTGCTTTTACTGGGTGAATAAGCCGATCGGATCGATCTCATGTGACCAATGATCACCTCCACGCAAATGATGTTCCCATCTCGAATGGGGTCCTGGATTCTAATATCTGAATGAAGCTCCTTGACTTTGCCCCCCTCCACTGGGCTGATTATTGGAACCTTCCTGGTCACCTTAAAATATGTAAAGAAATGCAGTACTGTGAATGACCACTGGGTGGCAACAGTGTATTAGGACAAGCTGCAACAGCACAGCGCCACCTTGTGGTCACACATGGAACGGATTTGCTTGCGCAAAACATCCACACTGAACATTGAGAACAGAATGAGCTCTGATTTCATCCGGACAACGTTCAGCTGCCTCTGAATTCAATTTGTCCAAGTCTCGCCGCGGACTATTCATACAGGAGGTCCGCACGGAAAACCAGCAGCATTTCCGTTTTGTTTGAATCCAGCGTCTAATCACAGCCGGGACTCGCAGCATCGTCACCCACAAGGCAGGATGTAGACATCTGTTCTGGAATAAAATATCAGCACTGCAGTGAAGACTGACACATGGGGAGCAGGGGAGGGAATAGAACTCTTCATTATACTATGGGGGTTTTTTTTATGCCCTCCTACAATTATTGCCCCTCTCTACGAATATAAGGGGCTGTAGCTGTTGATCCTGAGCTGTCTATGTCACGAATACAATGCCAAAGCAGTAAAGACTGACACAAAGCCAGAACAGTAGCTTATTAACTCTACCTATCAGTGCAGCTTTATATGCCATTCAGGGTCTGTGAAAAGCTGGGTGACAAGAGTCATCTAATATATGGTTATTACTACGCCCCGATATTGACCGGAAAAGGGGAGACAATAATACAGCGGGGAACGTCTTCTAGTATTTTAGAACTCAGATAGGAACTGGGGAAAGACGCTGCATCTAAAAATCTTCACATGCTGAGACTAAGGACTCATTTTTGCAGCAATTCCGTTGAAAGTCAAAGGCTTCCGGCTGCGGCAAAAATGCACAATTTCCTGCAGTTTATACGACGGAAAATGGTGGGTAAATTGCTGCGTTTTCCCAATGTTAAGAAGTGGCGACGTCTCCGAAAAACGCAGCAATTCAGTCACTTTCCGTAGCAGGAATTGACGCGCTGCGGTCCGAAAATTACGCACCGCAGGTTAATTTTGGCTCTGAAATATTGCGCAGCGTGTGGATGAGGTTTGTTAAATGTCCCCCACTTTGCTGCTGCTGGATTCTGCTGCGGAATTTCCTGCCGAAAAACACGTTCCAATTCCGTTACGTGTGGACGAGCCCTTTTGGTTCATCTTACCTCGTATTCGGGCCCCGGGTCCTGAGGCGGAGCACGTGACACCGGAGGGTAATAACTACATACAAATAACGACAGGACACAAACTTCATCCAAATATGACACTTTATATTTCCTTCAATCACGAAATATTAATTATAATTCATTGCTCACGACCATGAAGGAGGCACGAGGCACGCAGCGCTTCACACCTCCCTGCGGTCAGCAGCCCCTACTATAATGGCGCGTGCAGCTCATCACTGCCATGTACGAGGCACGAGGTACCAACATTATGCCTCAGCAGCGTCACCCACACCTGATAAACGCTCACTATCTGGTATATGCCGGCTGCACTGGGCACCACGGACATGGTTGAGGCTCGAGGCACACAGAACCTTAAGCCTCATTGGTATCACTGACACCCAGTACAGCAATCGGCGGAGCTCAGGGATTATCTCTAACAGACACTTAGCATTTCTTCGGTAATTTTAGGCACCACCGACATGATTGAGGCATGAGGCACATAGAAGCCTCAGTGGTTTGTACAACCCCTAACAGTCAGCATTTGGTATATGTGGTTAGAATTCAACAGACACGACTGAGGCGCCCTGTACCTTACGCCTCGATGTTGTCGGCAGCTCCTAGTAAAGAGTTAATATTTGGTCTGTGCAGATGGAGGCGCGAGGCACGAGGCGCACCTGGAGAGCTGTCAGCATCTGGGATGTAGCTTCAGGCAGGACTTAATGACATGATCTCCACCAGCGCAGAGTGTAAAGGAAATGTCTGCTCCACCTGTACACAAGCCTGCGGATAAGCGGGAATGCTGGGAAACTGGTGGGGCAGAATGTGTTGCAGCCAGTCAATTTCATCACAGAACCTGTTTGTATTGGAGACAACAAGACTGACCGGCTGCGTGACACTACTACTCCCAGCATCCCCACCGCCGCGGGCCCGTGGTGTAATACATAATAATGGAGATTGGTGCGGTTCTTGACTTCTGACTCCGTCATGGCGTCACATAAGGCAACAAAACGGCATTTCACGCTTTGGTCTGGCGCCATTCTGCTGTAATAAAACGTCACGAGGTCGGAGAAGCCGCGAAAATAATTTACATTGTATCAAATTTGCTTTTTTTTACCCAGAAGGAGCCAAGATGGCGGCTCCGAGCATCGTCAATAAGGCACATGGCATAATAAGCAGCACGTCAGGGGAAAAGCGCTTGGCACGGGGCAATCTGCACGTCCACTACCAGGACCATGGGGCATCGGTGCCGCTCCAAACACCTGAATGGCGCCAATAATCAATCCCTGAGTAATTTAAAGTTTGGGGGGGGGGGGGGTTTTGGTCTCATTTGGTCAATGCCAGGAAGATTGGCACTTTAGAGCCTGGCATAGGACTGGCACAGGGTGTGGTCTCTAATGTCTCCCCAGCCGCCATTCTTCATGGGCGGGGGGTTGCGCACTTCCTGTTGCCGGGTGGCTATGGTGATGGTCTTTGGGAAGAGTCGGCCGCTCAGTTCCCGCACTTTGGCCCGCAGAGCCTGTGAGGCAGCGTCAATGTTGATGCAGGGTCCGGAGCGCATACACATGCCGCCTTCCTCAGCTTTGGCTGGCAGTGTCAGCACTCGTGGCAGACGGACAGAGAGTACCTTGAGCGGATGTGCCAGGCAGGCGGCAGAGATGTGCTGCAAGCTCCAGTCCCAATTATAGTCGTCGTAGGTGCAGAACTCTGCCAGGCACCCCATCAGCTGGTAGTAAGTCTCTCTTGATATGGCGATGGCGGCGCGGTGCCGCGGAGCCACAAAGCCGCTCAGCTCCATGTGCTGCGGGTCAGGTGACGGCTCAGGGATACCTGTGCCACCCAGGCTCAGCATGTGGCACCTTTCCTCTTGGCATTGTTTCTGCATGAGCCTCAGGATGTAAAGCCAATCCGGGAGCAAGTAGTTGCCCTCCTCCAGGAAGAGGATATGCCCACTGTGCCCGCTCACCTCCCGCACCCTCTCCCAAATGAAGTGCAGCTTCCACCACCAGTGGTGCTTGTCCTGGGTGAAGGCCGCCTCTCGGTAGTGGCCGTGGCTGTCCGGGTATTCAGCGTTGGTACAGGCTTTCAGCAGGGCAGACTCCTTGGGCATATCCCGCGGGCAGTCAGCAGGGTCGCTGCCAGGAAAACCACCTGGATAAAAGCTCAGACTGTACGGGAAGTAGACTGGCAGCACCCGGCAAAAGTCTATGGACCTCATGGCTTCAGTGGCTTCTGGGCACGGCCGCTCCATGCTCAGCACCAGTAGTAGGCGGCTGGTGGCACCTGGTCCAGCACTCTGCAGAGACTCCGCCAACAACATTACCCGGGACCCGCTGCCCATCCCTCCTCGGACCTGCACCACCACCACCAGCTCCGGGTGACCAGGAAACAGTTCAGCGTTGAGGATCGGTTGCCGGAGGTTGTTGCGGTAAGCTGCCAGTCTCATCTGTAGCGGAGCGCCCTGTGGCAACTGGAAGCTGGAACGATCTTTCTTCTCGCTGGGCAGAGACTCTGTGGGTAAAGGGTCACCCAGACTGGAAGACGTGAGCAGCAGCCAGGTGCAGAATGCCATCCCGAGGAACAGCAGCAGGGCGGCGATCTTCTTCTTGTGTAATATCAGCCGCATGGCAAGTGCTGGGTGCCAACCGGGGGGAAACGGGACTGACCCCTCTCCCTGACGCCAACTGTGCCCCTGGGACTATCTCACCAAACCCCTCATCACCCACAACTGTACCCTCCTGTTCTCTAAAGACCCTGCTATATACCCCCCCGTATCCGACACACCCCGCTATATACCCCCCGTATCCGACACACCCCGCTATATCCCCCCCGTATCCGACACACCCCGCTATATACCCCCCGTATCCGACACACCCCGCTATATACCCCCCGTATCCGACACACCCCGCTATATACCCCCCGTATCCGACACACCCGCTATATACCCCCCGTATCCGACACACCCCGCTATATACCCCCCGTATCTGACACACCCGCTATATACCCCCCGTATCTGACACACCCGCTATATACCCCCCGTATCCGACACACCCCGCTATATACCCCCCGTATCCGACACACCCGCTATATACCCCCCGTATCCGACACACCCCGCTATATCCCCCCCGTATCCGACACACCCCGCTATATCCCCCCCGTATCCGACACACCCCGCTATATACCCCCCGTATCCGACACACCCTGCTATATACCCCCCGTATCCGACACACCCGCTATATACCCCCCGTATCCGACACACCCTGCTATATACCCCCCGTATCCGACACACCCCGCTATGTACCCCCGTATCCAACACCCCCCGCTATGTACCCCCTTCTCAGACACACCCCGCTATGTCCCCCTCCCGGTATCCGACACACCCCGCTATATACCCCCCGTATCCGACACCCCCCGCTATGTACCCCCCGTATACAACACACCCCGTTATTTACCCTCTATACTCTACAGACCTATTAGACTCACTATATACTCCCTGTATCCCAAGTACATTTACCAGCACAGAATATACCTCCAGTAACCAATACACCCGATATATCCCTGCACCCTATATACCCCACCAGTATACAGCCCCCTGTGCTGCCTCGCCCATACACTATTTACCCCAGCAGGTGCTGTATCTGCCCCCTCCCCGGGCACCTCACCCGCTGCCGCCGTCCTCCAGGTACCGAACACCTGAGCTGACTGACCGGACTTTACCCGGCCATGGGGTACGTGACGTCACGTACAGCAGACCAATCAGAGAGCACTGACGATGCACTGCGCAGCAGAACCTGCCAGAGGGGGAGTGTCCACCACAAACTTTCCACCAATAAGAATGGAGGAGTGACGGGGCGGCCACGTTTACTAAGGGCAAAGATGCCAGGACCTCAGTCTGATACTTTAGAGGATTACTGAGGAGATTGTCGCTGCGCCCTGCAGATCATGTCCGGGGTGCAGCACCTTCCTTACCCATCCACGTCCTGGGGGTCCTGTAGGATTTTAGGGCGCTGCGCGGTCACCAGAATTGCCGGAAACATCAGCTGCATCACCCCCCCCCCCCTGTCAGCTGACGGCTGCTGACGGGTCCTGTGATATCCCAGAAAATGGGGAGACGACAATGTTACTGCAATGATTGTACAGTTATCGGGGGAGTTTAGGACCCTCAAAATTGTGTAAATGTTTAATTATTAAAACCAGTTCATCATCAGAGGGGTAACATGAAGCTCCTGGACCCCACATCTGCCACTTATAATACTGGTGTCTTATGTGGGGAGGGGTTTTTGGGCCCCCTCAGGCACCAGGGTCCGTGTGAGACAGCCACCACCGTCCTCTTCATCCTCACTATCACCCTCATCATGATGTTAGTTTGATGCAGGACATGGTCATTTTCCAGTGCGGGGGATGGATCATCTGACCACATAACATGACAAGGAGCGGGACCCTCCCCAATAAATGTCCCAGACTGACACTACTCCACCCATCAGCCGGGATCAGAGGCCTCACCCGGTGTCATTATAGTCTTAAGTGCCGTGATCTCATATATAAGCACCGGGTGACGAGTCGGACGCTGCTCAGCGCAAACAAGACGATAAAATAACACATACGATAAAATTCCTTTAGTCCAGAATCAGCGAGACCTGGTGCCGGATTATCAGATGAAGGTCGGTGATCGTCGGGGAGGGGAATGGAACCTAAAGCGGTTTTCCCATGGAAAATCTTTGATTAATCAGAACTGGGCAGCAGAGACCCCCACAATGCCGAAAAGAGGGGGACACCCAGTGCATTACAGTCAAGGGGAGTTATGGAAAAAGCCGCACACGCCTAATTCACACGCATATTCTCCTGAGAGATGAGGGGCCCGGCGGACAGACCCCCCCCCCCCCCCCCTAACATGCGGGCACATCCAAAATAAATAAAAAATCTGCACAGAATCCGCCGGTCACTGCACCACCTCTACCGAAATCTCACACTATGGCAGTGCAGACTAAACCTATACACCAGTCACATCCAGAGCTGCACCCACAATCCTGCCGTTACATAATGTCAAGTGTACGAACGACACATTTGTTGCAAACATTTCTGCTACTGAGTTTGTAAAACAACGTCACGCACAAGCCGCAGAAACAGCCGCACTCCGTACGGAACATTTTTCATTCACAGAAATTTCTGCAACAAATCTACAGTATATAAACATTCCCTAATACTCCAGTCACATCCAGAGCTGCATCATAATTCTGCTGTTACATGTCTTACTAGAAAGCAAGGCCAGACTTCTAAGATTCATCATCCTTGGCGTCCTGATTTATGAACACACGAAGGCCAAAATCAGACCAACGCGGGGAAACTCGGATCTGAAAAACGGCAGTCCCGGGTCCCGTTTTCTCAGACACCCATAGACTGGAGTCTAGGGAGGGATCCGTGGAAACAGGAGATACAGGACCGGTTCTGTTCTTCATGAATCCTTCACACGGTTCGTTGAAACCGCGGCCTCACTGAAATACGTGACATACTCGCGTCCCTGCTGTTTTATCGGCCGTCACACGGACTTCTACTGCGTCGTCTGAATTCAGCCTAACAAAACATGCAAAATAGTAGGAGGGCGGTTAATCTTTATAAGCCATTCAAGGCCTGAGGACAGCCGGGTGACAGCTCCTATGGGCGGTGTAATGGCAGCCATCAGTCGTCACCTGTATAGGAGACCAAAACAACACAGAACGTCCGAGGGCGACTCAGCGGCTCTATACATTATATTATCCTCTGTAGTGCGGGGTCAGCGGCTGGCGGTGGGGGAGGTCATTGTGCGGAGCGCGGGGTCAGCGGCAGGCGCGGGGTGGGGGGGGGTCATTGTGCGGAGCGCGGTGTCAGCGGCAGGCGCGGGGGGGGTCATTGTGCGGAGCACGGGGTCATTGTGCGGAGCGCGGGGTCAGCGGCAGGCGGGGTGTTCAGCGGCAGGCGCGGGGGGGGTCATTGTGCGGAGCGCGGGGTCAGCGGCAGGTGGAGCGTTCAGCGGCAGGCGCAGGGGGGGGGTCATTGTGCGGAGCGCGGGGTCAGCGGCAGACGGGGTGTTCAGCGGCAGGCGCAGGGGGGGGGGGTCATTGTGCGGAGCAGGTTCCCGGATTATCTCATCGGATTTGTAGTTTCCTTCCTTTCTTAGGTGCAGGTTTTACAAAAATTTCAACGAAATTCTAAGTAATAACGATTCGCGTCATTTCCCGAGGGGTTTACAACGATACAACTTCGGTCATGTAGAATCACGAGGGGTGCGGGTGTCGTGGTCAGCACAACAAAACAAAAACGTGTCTGAATCACGTCTGTCCGGCTCTGGTAACAGTACAAAGAACGCGCCCGGCAGAGTCGGGGTTAATCATGACCCACAGAACCAGTAGAGCAAGACAAGTGATGCCGGGAGGACCCACAATGTCACACAGGACAGATCCGAGCCCTGAGGGGACAGCGTCCGCAGCGGGGGAGGGGTTGGTCACACCTCAAACTCTTTCAGACATCAAATAATAAACCTCTTAAAGAAAGTACCACTGTGAACAAGCAGAGCTGACATGTAAAGCATGGGGGAAGGAGTGAGCTGTGGCCTATGCCCGTAATGACACAGGAGGTAGATTTTTAGAGCTTGGAGTCCAATAGAGCACACAGCTATGCTGCAGTCACTGCTTAGGGTCATGCATTAAGGGAGCAGCGCTGCAGTGTAAAGCATGATTGAAGGCCAGAGCAGCAGCCTGCGCCTCTAATGAGATAGATGGTGAATTACAAACAACAATAGACAATGCAGCTCACTGATCATAGCTGTGCCCTAATAGAGCAGAGATAAACAGCAGCCAACACCATAGAAAATAAACAGCAATCAGAGGTAGTGACTTGTATGTAATTGGATGATCAGTTCTGAGTTTGACATTTCAGACTGGAGGACAAGACATTGGGAGAGACATCCGGATCTACAGAGGAATCTGATCCCACCATCATGCGGCTCCACGGGGTGAGCGCCAACATCAATACCCGTGAAGCTCCAATCATTGCGGTTAGAAGTCCTGAGATGCCCGGGGGATGGATATTGCTAATCGGACTCTGCATTTCCCCCGGCACTACGGGGTGGGGGTTGTACGTGTTGATTCACCTACAGATTACAGCTGATCGCTGGGATCCCACATCAGGGGCAGATCCTGCGATCACATTCTTGTCGGGGGCAGATCCTCCGATCACATTCTTGTCGGGGGCAGATCCTGCGATCACATTCTTGTCGGGGGCAGATCCTGCGATCACATTCTTATCGGGGGCCCTTCTGATAAAAAGGAAATCGACCAAAGCGACAACTCAACATAAAAGAATAAAACCCCAGTAAATATCGGTCTCTGCGCCGTCTCCTCTTGAGATGTTAAATCCCATTCAACACTTTTCGGTTACATCCGTTCCTGGAGTCACAATTAATTCTTTACCACGGCGAATTCCACCCAACTTTCCCAGAAACTCAGAGTAGCCCAAAACGAGGGTTGACCAGAGTTAGAAAGCCGGGGGAGGGGCGGCGACTGAAGACGAGCGGCAGAAACCCCACAAGTCACTCCTGAAGAATTGCGAGACGTTTTATATTAACAGAACACAATGCAGACAATATCACACTGAGGTCTCTGGTCCCGGCCTGTACACAACAGGATACAAAATAAATACGGAGCGCGCCGCCACTTAGCTCCGCCCACGGTACCGATAAACCATCTCTATCAGGGTCCAATGAAGGGCTACAAGGATTTAATAAGCGACCGAGATCGTCCGACCCCCTCCTGGCGCAGACGCAGGTCCGGCACTGACCGGGAGGACTGATCACATGATAAAGAAGAAGTCGTCGTCGTCGTCATCATCATCATCATCGGAGAAGAGACCCCCCCGCTCCTCACTGTCAAACTCGTCATCAGAGAAGAAATTCATCACCTCCTCGCTGTCAGACAAGTCGTTCTCCTCGCTGCTGGACATGACGGAGAAGTCGGAGGGTAAGGAGGTGCCATCACTGTCTGAGGCCACGGGGACGGGCACCACCTCCGCTGCAACATCTGGGAATGGGACAAGGAGACCGGGTTATATACACTGCACATTAATGGCCGCTTCACCGCACACTAGACTTAAAGGGGTCCCCTACTGTAGAGATGGATGACATCACCAGAATGATGGGGGTGGGAGGGGTCCAACTGCTGAGACCCCAGAATAAAGGAGCTGCCACCTCTGGCTTTTCTCAGGCAATTGGACCCTCACCAATCAGACATTGGTGGATTTTTACCAGTTTCAAGATCTCTGCTTACTTTGAGTGAATTGGAACATTCTTGTTTGTAACAAACCCTCAGCTGTGAGAAGTATTAGGTGAGACCAGTTTTCAGCCACTGGATGAAATAAAGCATGTTGCCATTCACTGATCGCAAGCAGAGACTTTAAAAATTGGTGAGAAATTTAAACAGTCTTAAAAAAACCAAAAACTTTTCATTGTACATTGGTTAATCTTCATTCATAGAGGACTGGACCGGCACAGCGTACATGACAGCGGCGGGTCCCAGAGCCGGGGCCATATCTAGTAGACAGTTACGTCATAATTCATGGACACCCTATAAGGAGACGGTTGGGGACCCCCTTAATATGTCTCAGCAAACTGCTCGCCCTGGAAGACTCTGGCTGGACTTGCAGATGCCCCATGATTCCATTGGGTGCCGAGGACTACCTGCCCCTCCCCCAGTGTGATCGCTGTAGGGTCCGGTATCAGTCTGAGTATGAACAGCGCAGTCACTTGATGATATGACGGGCAGTAGATCAGAGCTTAGGATTACCGGCCCCGGAGGTGAAGAAACTGGAGTCGGGGATGTGCCAGATGCAGGTGGAAAAAACATCGTCCCCCTCCTCAGTACAAACCGTGAATATTCATCCGCTCTGTGGCCACAGCAATCAGTCGTCTGCTATTTCTCCCCAATAATAACCCCCTCCCCCGGCTGTACCCACATTATCTGCAGGGTGATCTAATAGAAGCAAACAAGTGACATCACTGACAATGCAGCCTATCCATTCACTAGAGAGCAGCGGTGACATCACTGAGAATGCCGCCTATCCATTCACTAGAGAGCAGCGGTGACATCACTGACAATGCAGCCTATCCATTCACTAGAGAGCAGCGGTGACATCACTGAGAATGCCGCCTATCCATTCACTAGAGAGCAGCGGTGACATCACTGAGAATGCAGCCTATCCATTCACTAGACAGCAGCGGTGACATCACTGAGAATGCGGCCTATCCATTCACTAGAGAGCAGCGGTGACATCACTGAGAATGCAGCCTATTCATTCACTAGAGAGCAGCGGTGACATCACTGATAATGCAGCCTGTCCATTCACTAGAGAGCAGCGGTGACATCACTGAGAATGCAGCCTATCCACTCACTAGAGAGCAGCGGTGACATCACTGAGAATGCAGCCTATCCACTCACTAGAGAGCAGCGGTGACATCACTGAGAATGCAGCCTATCCATTCACTAGAGAGCAGCGGTGACATCACTGAGAATGCAGCCTATCCATTCACTAGAGAGCAGCGGTGACATCACTGAGAATGCAGCCTATCCACTCACTAGAGAGCAGCGGTGACATCACTGAGAATGCTGCCTATCCACTCACTAGAGAGCAGCGGTGACATCACTGAGAATGCTGCCTATCCATTCCCTAGAGAGCAGCAGTGACATCACTGAGAATGTAGCCTATCCATTCACTAGAGAGCAGCGGTGACATCACTGAGAATGCTGCCTATCCACTCACTAGAGAGCAGCGGTGACATCACTGAGAATGCTGCCTATCCATGTATAAGACCGGCACCAGACATTTAAATGAAGATATAATGGTCTTGCTTTAAATCTTCTTGAATTTTAATAACAGAAAGCTGTGGTACGAGTCACCCACCTCTCACCTTTACGCTCTAGTATAAGAGCCAGTCGACGGTCTTTCATTTCGGGGGTCAGTTTGTCCACCATGCGGTTAATACAGTTATCTAGGACGAGGGAACGGGTCTGGGACTTTATCTCCTGTCGGCAGATGGGACATTCTTCCTTCCTCTTTCTCCATGACAGGATGCAGAAGGAGCAGAAGCTGTGGGCGCAGTTCAGGGTCACAGCCTGTGGGGGGCAAAGAACACTATATAGCCAAAGTATGTGCACCCCCTCCTAATTATTGAGTTCGTGTTTTAGCCACACCCATTGCAAAAACCCAGCACACAGCCATGTAATCCCCATAGAGAAACATTGCTAGTAGTATTGGTTGTACTAAAGAACTATTTGCTCGATCTGCCCCGGTCACCTGTAAGTGTTATTATCTGCTAGGTCTGCCCCAGTCACCTGTAAGTGCTATTATTGTCACATGGAAGCATCCAGGAGTAACAGTATCAGCAACGAAGCAATAGATCCCGATTTACACTGCGTCTGGAAGCGACATTAGCACCAGAACTGTGCGTCTGAAGCTTCGTGAAATTAGTTTGTTTGCATGGCTGCGGCACACAAGCCTAAGATCACCATGCACAATGCGACGTGGAGGCTGGAGTGGTGTAAAGAACGTGGTCACTGAACTCTGAAGCAGCGCGTTCTCTGGAGAAATACATCACGACTGTCTCACAGTATGAAGGTTCGGTGAATGCCTGGAGAATGCCATCTACCTGACTGCATTGTGCCGGCTGTAACAGGTGCTGGAATAGGGAGAATTGCCTGGAGCTGTTTTTTAGGGTTTGGCGCCTTATTTCCAGTAAAGGGTTAATGCTACAGCATACAGAGACGTTTTGGACAATTTTCTGCTTCCAAATTTGTAGTGACATTCTGGGGTTCTTTCCTGTGCCAGCATGACTGCGCCCCAGCGCACACAGCGAGCGCCATGAAGACACGGGGGGTGGAGTTTGTGGTGGAGGAACTTGTCTGGCTGCTCAGGGCCCGCACCTCAACACCTTCGGGATGAATTAGATCGCCGATTGCAAAACCAGAACTTCTCCCCATCACCACAAATGGGCACAAATTCCCGGACACCCTAAAATCTTGTGGAAAACCTTCCCAGAAGAGTGGAGGCCCAGCTCCATATTGACCCCCATGTTTGTGGAATCTACAACAAGCTCATATAGGTGTGATGTCAGGCGTCCACATACTTTTGGCTTGATAATGTAGTAATACACCATTTCCTTATTCCAAACCTTAATCGCACATCACATGACCGCGCCGCTGTTTACGGTCATACTGGGGTAATAAATGTCCCCAAAAAAATAAAATAAAATCTGAGGGACCATTGGGCGAGGACGAATCCCACTAATTCAGTCAATGGATCAGCAGAATTTCTGGACTAAAGGAATTTTAGGCGGGATTCACACGACCGGGTCGTTCCCGAGCCCGAGTGTCGGCCGGTAAAATCGGCCATTTTGCCCGGCCGGTTTGCATTAAGTTTTGCATCCGTGCCGGGCCGGGCAGATCCGGACAGTGACATCAGCGGCAGCTCCTGAAGGGGAATCCCCATGTGTTCGGGGATTCCGCTTCAGGAGTTTCCCCTGATGTCACTGCCCAGATATGGACAGAGACATCAAGCGCTCTGTCCAGGAGCGGAATCCCCGAAAACACGGGGATTCCGCTCCTTCAAGGAGCTAAAGTGGGGCTAGCACATAGCAGAGCGGGGAGATACCTCCCCCCCCCCCTCCCTGCTCTGCTATAGTGGCGTCGCTGCAGTAGTAGCAGCCGCAGCAGCAGCAGCTGCTAGCGGCGCCATCGAAGGTGTCGCCGAGCCAGGGTGCTTTTAACAAGCAGGGGAAGGGAGCCAGCGCAGCGCTCCCTCCACCTGCTGTACACCCCGGCCCTGCCACACAGTATACAGCGATGCCATTCGTCAGAATGGCATCAACTCCTCCTCCTCACATGCACTCTGCGCTGTGAGGAGGAGGAGATAGAGCGCAAGCGCCGGGACACCCGGCCATCACTCGGAACACATTCCGGTGATGGCCGTGTATTACCCGGCCCCATAGACTTCTATGGGAGCCGGGCGGCCGGGTACCCGGGCAAAGATAGAGCATGTCCTATTTTTTGACGGCCGGATTTCCCGGCCGTCAAAAAATCGGTCGTGTGAATAGCCCCATTAGGGGTCTATCATTCCTAATGCAGCCGGGTGCCGGCCGATTTATGAACGGCCGGCACCCGGCCGGGAAACCCTGCCGTGTGAATGAGGCCTAAGTTTAAAGGGATTTTCCCATCTTATCCACAAGATCTGCCATAAAAGTCTGATAGATGCGGGTCAGGCCTATCTCTAGTGCGGAGCCCACTAAACCCTGTTCTGGCTTCCTCGGCCCCCGCTGCCTCTTCCTGTTTAGGTGGTCGGGAGGGAGACCGCAGAGCTTCAGTGTTACCGTAACGCCCGACCACCTAAGCAGGAAACGGCAGCGGAGGCCCCACACTAGGGTCAGGTGTAGGTCCCAGAGGTGGGACCCGCATCTATCGGACTTTTATGGCAGATCTTGTGGACGTCATGAAGGTCTAAGATGGGGAAACCGTTTCACAATCAGTTCCAGCTGGACAGAGAATGACCTGCAGTGCGGGGGGTCCTCACCTCTATGAAGTGCTCGGCGCAGATGATGCACTGCAGCTCATTGTCCAGGACGTCGTTCATCTGATTCAGAACCTCTTCTTTCTGCGCTTCCACCTTTTTCTTCTCCTGAAAAATACAAAAAAAAAATAATCACATCCTACAATCTAAGGGCGGATCGTCACGGAGTGTAAACGCTGCAGGATTGTCACTAAGTGGATGAGATGTGAACAAATCTCCGGCCCAGGCTGAGACACCGTTCACAAATTGACCTGCGGGGCAGAATATAAGTCCTCAGCGCGTCAATTTATGCTGCGGATTCGTTGCCCTTAAAGGACGGGTGTCGCGAAAAATTTTTTTTTATATCAATTTGCTTTTAGTGTTTTATTAAAAAAACTTTTTTTTTTCTTTCTAACTTTTACTTCTCTCTGGGGGCTGCCATTTTTATTTTTTTCATCTCTGTATGTGTCGGTTAACGACAGACATGGAATACGGCACATACGACGTACACTATAGTGAATGGAACGGCTCCCGTTCGCATTCTCTATGGGGCTGTGTGTGGGAATGGCGCATGCGCCGCTCCCATACAGTCCAAATGGAAGGTCTTCAGCCGAGCGACATCTGGCGCCATTTTCTTGTGGACCGGAAGCCGCGGCCGGACAGTAAGATGACGACTTCCGGTCGCGGCTTCCGGACATGTGATTAGAAGCAAGTACTAGGAGCGGACGGAGCGTTGGCGGCAGGAGCAGGTAAGTCATGTTTATGTATGTTTTGTGTTATAACCACTGTATGTAAGCCTACTACACTGTGTGTTAGCTCAAAAAATGGCGACAATCCGTGTAGGAGGTTTGAACATTCGACCCCCTCTTTCTCCTGGCACTAGCCGGGATAGAGGGGGGATTCTGAGAGCTCACTAGAGCGAGTGTGTCTTCTCAAATTTTTCAGCATAAAGCAATGTGGTTGCTTTACCACATGCCAATGCTGCAATTTTGGCAATTGCTCCCTCTAGTGGCCAGCACTGGGAAATGTTATAAATTAGAATCGAATTTATAATATTTCCTGACTCGTGAAAAAATAAAAAAAATTAGAACAATGTGTAATCACCTACACACTAAATGTTTAACTAAAAAAAAATAAAAAATTAAAATTCTGCGACACATTCCCTTTAAGTTGCAGGTTTTCCCCATTGAATTGAATGGGGGGGGGAGGGAAACTTGCAATAAATAGCCAAGGGTTATGACTTTTGCGTCAGAAACGCTGCGATTCCGCTGCAAAAAACACAAATAAAAAAAATTTAAAAATAACTTTTTTTGTGCAGTAATAGAAAGTTAAGACTTCGGGTCCGTTCACACGTAGCGTAAATACTGCGGATTTGCCGCAATTGTTTCTCTTGCAGAAAATCCTCAGCATAGCAGAGGAGCAGCAGAAAGGAAAAGCTGCTGAGAAGTTGACCTGCGGTGCGGGATCGCGGCTGATTTGTTGCAGATATTGCGTTTTTTTGCGGTGGAAAAGTAGAGATTCCGCTGCAAAAAACACAATTAAAAAAAAAATAAAATCTTATACTTGCGCAGAGCTCAGTGCTTTATCATCCAGACCTGTCTCCTGTGATGACGTTTCAACCCATGTGACCGCTGCAGCCAATCACAGGCCGATCGCAGGCTGCAGCCAATCGCAGGCTGCAGCCAATCACAGGCCGATCGCAGGCTGCAGCCAATCACAGGCCAATCGCAGGCTGCAGCCAATCACAGGCCAATCGCAGGCTGCAGCCAATCACAGGCCAATCGCAGGCTGCAGCCAATCACAGGCTGCAGCCAATCACAGGCCAATCGCAGGCTGCAGCCAATCACAGGCCAATCGCAGGCTGCAGCCAATCACAGGCCCATCGCAGGCTGCAGCCCATCGCAGGCTGCAGCCCATCGCAGGCTGCAGCCAATCACATGGGCTGAAACGCCATCCAAGGGCTTCAGAACGTAGGCGGGACGCATCGCCATGGTAAGTGTCCATTTTTATAGTGCAGGATTTCCATAGCGGACATGCTTTGGTGCGGTTTTTCGGCCGGTATTCCCTGCGGCGACCAGGACGGATACGCGGTGTGCTTTTATGCAGAGTATCCATCCTGTGTGAACATCGCCTTACAGCCCGGCTCTCGTCATAGTGACACGTTCTTCTATAGTCCGTCCATGCCGGCTTCCTAGGATGACGTTTCATCCCATGTGACTGCTGCAGCCAATCACAACTTGCACCATCCAAAGAATCCGGACTACAGACAGAGGGACGTGTCGCCATGACAACAGCCTGGGGTAAGTAGAGATTTTTTTCTCTAGCACACTTTTCCACTGCGAAGATTCTGCCCGAAAAACTGCAGGACAGTTTGGTACGGTTTCCCGGGCGGAATTTGCTGCAGATTCTAGGTTGAACACGCAGCGTATCCGACGGGTGGGAACCCGGCCTAAGGACTACAGACCCCAATGCTGTTAGGAGCCCCCCCCATGTGTCACTAATAACGAGGACAGACAATACTGCACCTTGGTTTCCTGCAGCTCTTTATTTTTTGCTTCAATAATCTGTTCGAAATCTCGGTGACTATGATTCAGATCTTCCATAAGCAGCGAGTGCTGTGAAGAGATTAAGGAATTTTAGATCAAGGATCCAAAAGCAAAACTTGAAAGACCCCTAATGTACAATATTACTATAGAGTCCAGAGCGCTCTAAAAAGGGGTTGTCCGGGCACAGCCTGGTTTTTCTATACAGATTACCGATCTACAGCAGAGACCATCAATATAGGATGAGTGGTGGTCCGACACCCAGACCCCACACCGGATGTCTCCAGTCACAGTATAGCGGCCGAGCTGCAGTAACGCTCCTATACAAGTGAACAGGAGCAGAGTTGCAGGTCTGCAGCACGGCCGCTATACACAGGAGCAGAGTTGCAGGTCTGCAGCACGGCCGCTATACACAGGAGCAGAGTTGCAGGCCTGCAGCACGGCCGCTATACACAGGAGCAAAGTTGCAGGTCTGCAGCACGGCCGCTATACACAGGAGCAAAGTTGCAGGTCTGCAGCACGGCCGCTATACACAGGAGCAAAGTTGCAGGTCTGCAACACGGCCGCTATACACAGGAGCAGAGTTGCAGGTCTGCAGCACGGCCGCTATACACAGGAGCAGAGTTGCAGGTCTGCAGCACGGCCGCTATACACAGGAGCAGAGTTGCAGGTCTGCAGCACGGCCGCTATACACAGGAGCAGAGTTGCAGGTCTGCAGCACGGCCGCTATACACAGGAGCAGAGTTGCAGGTCTGCAGCACGGCCGCTATACACAGGAGCAGAGTTGCAGGTCTGCAGCACGGCCGCTATACACAGGAGCAGAGTTGCAGGTCTGCAGCACGGCCGCTATACACAGGAGCAGAGTTGCAGGTCTGCAGCACGGCCGCTATACACAGGAGCAGAGTTGCAGGTCTGCAGCACGGCCGCTATACACAGGAGCAGAGTTGCAGGTCTGCAGCACGGCCGCTATACACAGGAGCAGAGTTACAGGTCTGCAGCACGGCCACTATACACAGGAGCAGAGTTGCAGGTCTGCAGCACGGCCGCTATACACAGGAGCAGAGTTGCAGGTCTGCAGCACGGCCGCTATACACAGGAGCAGAGTTACAGGTCTGCAGCACGGCCACTATACACAGGAGCAGAGTTGCAGGTCTGCAGCACGGCCACTATACACAGGAGCAGAGTTGCAGGTCTGCAGCACGGCCGCTATACACAGGAGCAGAGTTGCAGGTCTGCAGCACGGCCACTATACACAGGAGCAGAGTTGCAGGTCTGCAGCACGGCCGCTATACACAGGAGCAGAGTTGCAGGTCTGCAGCACGGCCGCTATACACAGGAGCAGAGTTACAGGTCTGCAGCACGGCCACTATACACAGAAGCAGAGTTGCAGGTCTGCAGCACGGCCGCTATACACAGGAGCAGAGTTGCAGGTCTGCAGCACGGCCGCTATACACAGGAGCAGAGTTGCAGGTCTGCAGCACGGCCGCTATACACAGGAGCAGAGTTGCAGGTCTGCAGCACGGCCGCTATACACAGGAGCAGAGTTACAGGTCTGCAGCACGGCCACTATACACAGGAGCAGAGTTGCAGGTCTGCAGCACGGCCGCTATACACAGGAGCAGAGTTGCAGGTCTGCAGCACGGCCGCTATACACAGGAGCAGAGTTACAGGTCTGCAGCACGGCCACTATACACAGGAGCAGAGTTGCAGGTCTGCAGCACGGCCACTATACACAGGAGCAGAGTTGCAGGTCTGCAGCACGGCCGCTATACACAGGAGCAGAGTTGCAGGTCTGCAGCACGGCCACTATACACAGGAGCAGAGTTGCAGGTCTGCAGCACGGCCGCTATACACAGGAGCAGAGTTGCAGGTCTGCAGCACGGCCGCTATACACAGGAGCAGAGTTACAGGTCTGCAGCACGGCCACTATACACAGAAGCAGAGTTGCAGGTCTGCAGCACGGCCGCTATACACAGTGTACGGAGCAGTCTGCTTCCAGCACTGAACACTGCATAACATCCGCTGCTCGGGGGCCGGCAGAACAGCTGATCAGCGCAGGTTCTGGGTGTCGGACCCCCACCGATCACATACTGATGACCTATCCTGTGGAAACTGGTCTGTGCCCGGACAACCCCTTTAATATTACTGCGCCCTCATACAATATCACTATAGAGCACCATCTTCTAGTATCACAGCCCTCATAGAATATCACAGTCCCCAAGTTTGAATCCACCCTTTAAGTTACTGTGGTATTTATTGCAAAAGACAAAAGACCCCAGAGATGGCCGGTCGCCTCCTGAACCCGTCCTGTTCCTTTCACATCCTCACAAGCCAAAGAAATTATTAAAGCAGCTCCTTCTCCGACCTTTCACATGTAACCGGCTTCACTTTCTACGTTATATCTTCTCTCTAATAACAGATCTGCATCACCTCTTTAAGTGCTTGTGTCATCTGCTCCTTCAGACGCTCCTCTTCTGCCTGCGACGAACCCCCCTGTGATCAGAAAGAGACAACGTTACCCTGAGTACAAAGGGATAGGCCTGGGGGGAAAGGAGGAAAGAATTGGCTTATATGCAGACGATATTGTCCTTCTTATGTCTCAACCCAAGGAGAAGCTTCCCGTGGCGATCACTGCTTTAGAATTATTTGGGAAGTTCTCAGGACTTCATATTAACTGGACCAAATCGTTTTTTATGCCCCTGCAGGGAATGGGATGGCCAGACATCGTACAGGGTCTACGAGTGGTCTCTTCATTTAAATACCTTGGTATCATTATAAATCGGGACCATAGAAATGATCATGATACTAATATCGTACCACTGCTGGATTATGTAAGGGGCAAGTTCAGGGTCTGGAGTCCTCTCCCCCTGGCTGTAACTGGCAGGATCAACCTCATTAAAATGGTCATCCTCCCCAAATGCCTGTATGTCCTCGAACACGCAGCGACACCGGTGTACAAAACCTTCTTCAAGCAGATACATGCCTTATTCCCAACATTCATCTGGGGTGCCAATAGGTCGAAACTCAGTCTCACAACTTTGCAACGGCCCAAAACACAGGGGGGAGCTGCCTTGCCGGATCTCTTTCTGTACTATCTAGCGGGGCAATTACGATATTTAAAAGCATGGGTAAATGACACGACACTGACAAGTAGAGAACGGTACCTGGCGGTTCACCTGCAAATACCTACCCTTTGGCCAGAATTGGAAGGGCCCATGAATGCACTCAAGAATGTACTACCTGTTCATAGGGTGGCTTCCCAGGTATGGTCAGCAGCAAAGGGCATTTACGGGTACACTGACGTGCAGACAGACATGCCATTATGGTCAAACCCACTCCTGACCCAGGTATCAGAGGACCTGGCTCCAGTATATTGGACTCAATATGGGACACACAATATAGGGGATGTATATGAGGGAAACAGTCTCAAGTCCTTTACACAGCTGCAGTCGGAGTTTACACTGCCCAGGACTGCCTTCTATAGGTACTTGCAATTGCGCCATGCTCTCAGGGCCCAGTTCCCGGCCCCAGATACGGCATTCTCACAATTTCCACTGATAGGGAGTATTTAGATCCCAAGGACCCAGAGGGTTATTATCTGCCATATACACATCCCTCATATCGGCCAAAGTCAGCATACCACTACCGGTAAAGGAGAAATGGAGAGCAGATACCCGACCTCACTGAGGAGGACTGGGAGGAGATCCTATCCTCCCCGCTCTATGTGTCCCCAGCGGCCAATAACAGGATGATACAACTATCCATGATACATCAGAGCTACCTCACTCCTGTTAGGCTACAAAAAATGGGTAGATATCCGAGCACGGAGTGTCACAGGTGTCTGTTTCCCAGGGCCGACTTCTGGCACATGATCTGGGCATGTCCATTTATTTCCTCTTTCTGGGATGAGGTACTCGGGGTAGCAGCTGGAATTCTGCATATCCCAGTCCCGGCAACTCCGCAGATTTGTTTGTTCGGAATTCTCCAAGACGAATGTTGGCCGCATTACATTAAAATATTCCTTCGGGAAATACTGTTTATGGCAAGGAAGGCTATTGCTCTTGGGAGGACGCGGGTCCATCCATCCAAGGTGAATAAGTGGAAATCACTTGTGAATTCGATCATCCCCTATGAACGGATAATGTATAAGCAGAGAGGATGCCTTGATAAATTCTATAAAATATGGGAGGCATGAGGTGAATCAGCGGAGACTCGGTATACCCCGCACAGACATCACGACATCCGCAGATCGCTGACACTTCGTTAAAGGGTAATGACTCCATCGCTCCTGTCACCGTGCTGGGCTCAGTACGTCATCCAGGAGGGATATATTATTTGTCTGCACACGTGTATGTATTCTTCTTAAATATGTCAAATTGAAATGCTTTGTAATGTGCTCATCTCTGCTTTCCTTTTTGTATACAGTGTAAGATGTCAATGCATTTGTACTAGATGTTTTCAATAAAACGAGTTAAAAAAAAGAGACAACGTTTCTGTGATGCCAAATACTGGAGAACCCCCCCCCATTCCGCAGCACTGCCCGGTCACATAGCAGCAGAGGTGGCGGCCTAACAGTCAGCTGGGAGCAGTGCGGCACGGTGACGTTTGATGAGTGATCACAGTTTAGACTCCCAGTAGTTTCCCGGTGTCTGTAGAACAACTGGCGCAGCCAAGAAACCAAAGTGTCGCGGTCAAATGCAACTTTAGTGTGATCAGACGTTACAGTCACATTAAGGGGGTTCTATATTAGTAGAAAGGCGTTTTTAAACCAGGAACAGCGCCCCTCCTATCAATGGGCTGTTTGGTATTGCAGCTCAGTCACTTTTTTTTATAGCTCCTATACATCTAAAATAAGAGGTGAAGCCCCCCTGTAAATAGTACGGCGGCCGGATTAGACTACACAGGGTTTGTTTGTGTTCTGTTACACATAGGACAGCTCTGTGCACAAGGGGATTTATTCATTTTAAAGGGACCCCGTCAGCAGACCGCATGAAGTGCCAAGCTCAGGGTGAAGGGTCTGCTGGGCGGTTCCTCTACCGCTTCTCTCCACCCAGTTTTTCCTATTCCACTCCACAAATATTTTTTTCCCTGTTTCCCACTACATTATATGGTACAATAAATGGTGCGAAGAAAATCTACAACCCGTCCTGCAAGAAACAAGCCCTCATATGGCAATATTGACGGGAAAATAAAAAAGTTACGGCTTTTGGAAGGCGGGGAGGAAAATACAAAAGTGAAAATCTGAAAAATGGCTGCGGCAGGAAGGGGTTAAAAAAATGTCATCTTTTCCGACATACTTCATTTAGTAAATATTTACATTTCCCATGAAATAATTGAATGAAGCGCCTTCTCTCAGGCCCCGTGCACACGAAAGTGCTTTTGCGGCCGCAATTCCCCCGAAAATCCACGGGAGAATTGCGGCCTGATTCATTCTTATGGAGCCCGGACCGCAGGAAGAACGGACAAGCCTTATTACAGCCGTGTTCTGCGGTCCGGGCTCATTGATAATAATGGCCGCGGTCAGGTGCATGGCCCGCGATTTGTGGGCAGCTCACGCATGACAGTCCGTTGCCGGCCGACCCGAAAATCACAGCCGTGCACATGGCTACGGTCGTGTGCATGAGGCCTTAGAGCTCTGCATAGTCCAGTTCCTCTGTTATTCCTGCTGGAAAAGTATGAATAAATTGACGACTGGGTGTTAGAATGCCCTTGTGCGGACAGTGTCCATCTCATCTGTGTAGAGACGCACCCTATTAACAAGTGGAATAGTAATGCCCAATTGTAGGATTAGTTATACATTTTCAGGAGGTGTAGCAGAGGAACAGCAGATTTACTAAAATGTCACGGACATATCAGGAGTGGTGACAAGTTCTCTTTAACAATGGATGCAAGTAATAAAAATGCAGTGTTTTTTTAGTAGGACATGGTTGGGTGTAATGAGGGCACGTGTCGCTGTGTCGCGCTGCATGAACATGCTGACAGTTTCCCTTTCAGCGTCTGCACCGGGTTCTCCTACTCGTACCTGGTTTCCTTGTTCCTCTTGAAGGATGATCTTCAGTTCGTTGACCCTCTGGAGATGCTCCTCGCGTTTATTGCTCAGCTCTTTCTGAAGGTCCTGGAGCTCCTGTTTGCTGCCTGTAGATCCGCTCTGCTGTGGGCTCTTCAGCTTCTCCTGGACCTGAACATTTAGGTTCCTAAGTTCCACAATAGACTGCCTCATTTTGGTCAAATGGAAGGTGCTATGAGACGGTGTTTGAGTGGCGGCCATCGAGTCACCATCCATGGAGCTGTCCAGCTCCAGCGCTGCCGCCGCCTCCGCCTTCACAGTGGGCTGTTTGGACATCTCCGTCTTGTGTGATCTGGTTGGTTCATTGGTGTCTCTTAAGACGCGGTGGATTTTAGCCTTGGACATGCTGGAGGTGCCCTCTGTCCCGGAGGCCTCGGAGTCCTCACAGTTAAGTTTACGTTTGGTTCTGGTTGACTTGCTCTTCCCCGGCAGCGGACGAGTAAGCTGCGGTCGGATCTGTTCTAGGTTTTCCTGCACCAGCTCGTATTCAAACTCTGCTTTCTCCGTGTTGGGTAGAGGCACGCCGAGCTGGACGCTGCTCTCTTTGGTCAGGACGTAAGGTTTCCGAGGCTCCAGCTTCTCTTTATTGAGCCAAACTCCATTGAGGCTCTACAAGACAAAAAAAACAAAAGAAAAATAAAAACCACCTAATAGTTCCAAGTATTGACTTTTAAACCGAGTTGTGGTTATTAATGCTGCGCACGGTACACAACGCAGGATAAAGGGGGTCCATATCAATTCACATAAAAGGCATCATGTGACCATCACACATGACCTCCGGCTCCGTACTCTATTACTATGGCGGCAATGAGGTCATGTGAGTCTATACAGACAGCAGGATATGACGACCTTTACCTGCAATAAGTTGTTCTTAAATCTGATACAGCACTTATCTGACTTATATACAGGGGCTGTGGAAAGACGATGCCTTTAACTCATTGAGATCCATTACAAAACATCAGTTATATCCATCATGGACCCTCTAAAAACAGAATCAATGACCCAGTGTGAACAGTGCATTACTTATCCAGTACTGATCCTGAGTTACATCCTGTTTTATACTCCAGAGCTGCACTCACTATTCTGCTGGTGGAGTCACTGTGTACATACATTACATTACTTATCCTGTACTGATCCTGAGTTACATCCTGTATTATACTCCAGAGCTGCACTCACTATTCTGCTGGTGGAGTCACTGTGTACATACATTACATTACTTATCCTGTACTGATCCTGAGTTACATCCTGTATTATACTCCAGATCTGCACTCACTATTCTGCTGGTGGAGTCACTGTGTACATACATTACATTACTTATCCTGTACTGATCCTGAGTTACATCCTGTTTTATACTCCAGAGCTGCACTCACTATTCTGCTGGTGGAGTCACTGTGTACAAACATTACATTACTTATCCTGTACCCATCCTGAGTTACATCCTGTATTATACTCCAGAGCTGCACTCACTATTCTGCTGGTGGAGTCACTGTGTACATACATTATATTACTTATCCTGTACTGATCCTGAGTTATATCCTGTATTATACTCCAGAGCTGCACTCACTATTCTGCTGGTGGAGTCACTGTGTACATACATTACATTACTTATCCTGTACTGATTCTGAGTTATATCCTGTATTATACTCCAGAGCTGCACTCACTATTCTGCTGGTGGAGTCACTGTGTACATACATTACATTACTTATCCTGTACTGATCCTGAGTTACATCCTGTATTATACTCCAGAGCTGCACTCACTATTCTGCTGGTAGAGTCACTGTGTACATACATTACTTCTCCTGTACTGATCCTGAGTTACATCCTGTATTATACTCCAGAGCTGCACTCACTATTCTGCTGGTGCAGTCACTGTGTACATACATTACATTACTTATCCTGTACTGATCCTGAGTTACATCCTGTATTATACTCCAGAGCTGCACTCACTATTCTGCTGGTGCAGTCACTGTGTACATACATTACATTACTTATCCTGTACTGATCCTGAGTTATATCCTGTATTATACTCCAGAGCTGCACTCACTATTCTGCTGGTGGAGTCACTGTGTACATACATTACATTACTTATCCTGTACTGATCCTGAGTTACATCCTGTATTATACTTCAGAGCTGTACTCACTATTCTGCTGGTGGAGTCACTGTGTACATACATTACATTACTTATCCTGTACTGATCCTGAGTTACATCCTGTATTATACTCCAGAGCTGCACTCACTATTCTACTGGTGGAGTCACTATGTACATACATTACATTACTTATCCTGTACTGATCCTGAGTTATATCCTGTATTATACTCCAGAGCTGCACTCACTATTCTGCTGGTGGAGTTACTGTGTACATACATTACTTATCCTGTACTGATCCTGAGTTATATCCTGTATTATACTCCAGAGCTGTCCTCACTATTCTGCTGGTGGAGTCACTGTGTACATACATTACATTACTTATCCTGTACTGATCCTGAGTTACATCCTGTATTATACTCCAGAGCTGCACTCACTATTCTACTGGTGGAGTCACTATGTACATACATTACATTACTTATCCTGTACTGATCCTGAGTTATATCCTGTATTATACTCCAGAGCTGCACTCACTATTCTACTGGTGGAGTCACTATGTACATACATTACATTACTTATCCTGTACTGATCCTGAGTTATATCCTGTATTATACTCCAGAGCTGCACTCACTATTCTGCTGGTGGAGTCACTGTGTACATGACATTACATTACTTATCCTGTACTGATCCTGAGTTACATCCTGTATTATACTTCAGAGCTGTACTCACTATTCTGCTGGTGGAGTCACTGTGTACATACATTACATTACTTATCCTGTACTGATCCTGAGTTACATCCTGTATTATACTTCAGAGCTGTACTCACTATTCTGCTGGTGGAGTCACTGTGTACATACATTACATTACTTATCCTGTACTGATCCTGAGTTACATCCTGTATTATACTCCAGAGCTGCACTCACTATTCTACTGGTGGAGTCACTATGTACATACATTACATTACTTATCCTGTACTGATCCTGAGTTATATCCTGTATTATACTCCAGAGCTGCACTCACTATTCTGCTGGTGGAGTTACTGTGTACATACATTACTTATCCTGTACTGATCCTGAGTTATATCCTGTATTCTACTGCAGAGCTGCACTCACTATTCTGCTGGTGGAGTCACTGTGTACATACATTACATTACTTATCCTGTACTGATCCTGAGTTATATCCTGTATTATACTCCAGAGCTGCACTCACTATTCTGCTGGTGGAGTTACTGTGTACATACATTACCTATCCTGTACTGATCCTGAGTTATATCCTGTATTCTACTGCAGAGCTGCACTCACTATTCTGCTGGTGGAGTCACTGTGTACATACTAGGGCTGGGCGATAAATCTAATTCATTTGATTAATTCGGCCTCAAGGGCACTGACGATTCAGTTTTTTTTAACAGAATTGTTGAATGGATTCTTCAGTGGCGCCGTGCTGCAGGAGGAAGCTCTGCCCGCCGCCTCATCACTGCCCGTTCGGTCTCTGCTTCCCTATGGAAATGCTGTTTTGTAGTGGAACAAAATGATACAGTACGGAACAGCAGTTGTGTGGGGGAACAGAGACTCCTAGTATATAGCCACACCGCTGTGTAGATACTACCCCTCTATACAGATCGTATCCCCCTCCTTGTAAATCGCAAAACCCACCCTCCCTTCTTGTAGATAGCGCCACTGTAGCTCCCACTAGATCTGTATCCTGGTCAAAGTGTCGCAACCTCTGGCCGGGGATTCAGCCCCTAGCGACAGTGACTGCTATCTACAAGAAGGATAGGTGGGTGCTGCGATCTAAAAGTGGTGCTGTGATCTACAAGGGGGATGGGGGTGCGATCTACAAGGAAAGATCAGGAGAGTCAGAGATCAGCGGCGGAAAAGTTACACATTTTGTTAGTGCTCAGGATGCAGGACTTTGTACCCCTCTGCTGCCCCCTGCTGGTCCAGTGTATGCGTAGATCATGATCTGCTCTCGTGAATTATGATCACGTTTACAGCAGTGCTGGGCATGAAGGGAGACAAGATGCCAGGGCAGTCGTTCTGCACAGCGCTGATCAGAAGGGGCAGCGGGGTCATTGATACGGTCATAACATTTCCAAATAACACAAATAAGAAAACGGACCATGAAGACCGCGCGGTGTCTCAGTGGTTAGCACTTTGACGTTCGGGCCCTGGATTCGGCATGGAGTTTGCATGTTCTCCGTGGGTTTCCTCTACTTTCCTCCCGCACTCCAAAAAACATACAGAAAGGGCATTTTGATTGTGAGCTCGACTGATAACGGTGCAGCGCTGCGGAATAGGTTGGCGATAGAGAAGCAATAAATATAATAATAGGATACCTGGCGCCATCTAGTGTCACACTGGGGGACACACAAAATTGGGTTTCCAGGACTATCATTGAGGCCTAGTCTTAGGGACTTTTACTATCCTGGTACTGCAGCTCATCTTATCAAACATTGCCCCTTCATTGTGCTCATCAGTGGGGGTCCCGGAGGTCACAACCCACCGATAAACAACTGATGACCAAATGGACAATCATTTTTATTTGAGTGGGAAATAGGCCGGGTGTGACAGCTTTACGGTGTCTCGGTTGCCGTCCGGGCACCATTACCTACACCTGGGTCAGCGGACTATTGCAGACGTGTTCACGCTCCAGGTTATTAACGTTCTTCACTATGTTAATAAAGGGTAAGTTCACACGCAGCAGATTTGTTGAAGACATTTCTGCGCCTCTTCTATACATATGAATGTGACTTGAAAGAAATCGCTGCAGAAAGAATAACACGGATAAACGACTCACGTTGTTGTCGCTGACAGTCCATTGACCCTCGGCGTTCTGCCGGAAGACACAGTGTGTGCGGGAGATCATGAGGGGCACAGGGTGGAGACCAGCTGGTACGTGACGCCAAGACCTCGCCCCAAGGAAACCTGGAGGAAAGGAGACACGAAGTGCTGAAAACGAGGCAGCACCGCGAGGACATCAGGAGGGGGAGGTGATATTACAGGTATAGTATATATATATATCAGGAGGGGGGAGGTGATATTACAGGTATAGTATATATATATATATATCAGGAGGGGGGAGGTGATATTACAGGTATAGTATATATATATATATCAGGAGGGGGAGGTGATATTACAGGTATAGTATATATATATATATCAGGAGGGGGAGGTGATATACAGGTATAGTATATATATATATATCAGGAGGGGTGAGGTGATATTACAGGTATAGTATATATATATATATATCAGGAGGGGGAGGTGATATTACAGGTATAGTATATATATATATATACAGGAGGGGGAGGTGATATTACAGGTATAGTATATATATATATATCAGGAGGGGAGGTGATATTACAGGTATAGTATATATATATATCAGAGGGGGGAGGTGATATTACAGGTATAGTATATATATATATCAGGAGGGGGGAGGTGATATTACAGGTATAGTATATATATATATATCAGGAGGGGGGAGGTGATATTACAGGTATAGTATATATATATATATATCAGGAGGGGGGAGGTGATATTACAGGTATAGTATATATATATATATCAGAGGGGGGAGGTGATATTACAGGTATAGTATATATATATATCAGGAGGGGGGGGGGATATTACAGGTATATATACAGGATAGTATATATATATATATCAGGAGGGGGAGGTGATATTACAGGTATAGTATATATATATATATCAGGAGGGGGAGGTGATATACAGGTATAGTATATATATATATATCAGGAGGGGGGAGGTGATATTACAGGTATAGTATATATATATATATATCAGGAGGGGGGAGGTGATATTACAGGTATAGTATATATATATATATATATCAGGAGGGGGAGGTGATATTACAGGTATAGTATATATATATATATATCAGGAGGGGGAGGTGATATTACAGGTATAGTATATATATATATCAGGAGGGGGAGGTGATATTACAGGTATAGTATATTATATATATATATCAGGAGGGGGAGGTGATATTACAGGTATAGTATATATATATATATCAGGAGGGGGAGGTGATATTACAGGTATAGTATATATATATATATTTCAGGAGGGGGAGGTGATATTACAGGTATAGTATATATATATATATCAGGAGGGGGAGGTGATATTACAGGTATAGTATATATATATATCAGGAGGGGGAGGTGATATTACAGGTATAGTATATATATATATATATCAGGAGGGGGAGGTGATATTACAGGTATAGTATATATATATATATCAGGAGGGGGAGGTGATATTACAGGTATAGTATATAATATATATCAGGAGGGGGAGGTGATATTACAGGTATAATATATATATATATATCAGGAGGGGGAGGTGATATTACAGGTATAGTATATATATATATATCAGGAGGGGGAGGTGATATTACAGGTATAGTATATATATATATCAGGAGGGGGAGGTGATATTACAGGTATAGTATATATATATTATATATCAGGAGGGGGAGGTGATATTCCAGGTATAGTATATATATATATATCTCAGAGGGCGTATATAACCCCCTCCTGATATATAACGCA